>NW_026586173.1:3782537-3819114 GCF_907164565.1 Psammomys obesus | reverse complement strand
AAGAAAGAAAGAAAGAAAGAAAGAAAGAAAGAAAGAAAGAAAGAAAGCCCTTGCAAACAACTGACTTTCCAAAATGACTATTTGTTAGGCAACAGAAGCTGTGGCTCCCAGAGGAGAAATAGCAGACTTTTCCTACTGTCAGATGAAGGTGGTGTCACTGATCCAGTTACTATGCAAGAAACTCACTGAGGCAGGGGAGTGGGAGGAGGAGGAGGGAGAAGAGAAGAAGAAAGCAGAAGGCATTAGATTTGTTAATATTTATATTTATTTTTAATTACATATATTGCAGTGGTATGTGCACTCAAGTGCAGGTGCCCCTGGAGCCGGAGTTACAGGCGGTTGTAAACCACCTGGTGTGAATGCTTAGAATTGAACTTGCGTCCTCGGCAAGAGCAGTGTTGAAAAAGAATACTCTTGGTTTCTGGCAAAGAAGCACAGGAAGAAAGTCAAAGTAATTCTACATAATAAGCTACATGGTGAGATCTTGTCTCATGATGATGATTATGATGACGATGATGATAACAATAATAATAATAATAATAAAAATAATAATAATAATAATAGGAAAAAATAGTTGTGGTGGTTTGAATAGAAACGGCCCCTATTGAAGACATACTCATGTGTTTGAATGCTTGGCTGATAGGGAGTGACACTATTAGGAGGTGTGGCCTTGTTGGAGGAAATGTGTCATTGTGTAGGCAGGCTTTGAGGTCATATATGCTCAAGCTACGTCCAGTCTCCTTCTGCTTCCTGCAGATCAAGATATAGAACTCTCAGCTCCTTCTCCAGCACTATGTCTGCCTGCACGCCGCCATGCTTCTTGCCATCATGATTGATAATGGACAAAACCTCTGAAACTGTAAAGCAACCCCAATTAAATATTTTCCTTTATAAGAATTGCTATGGTCGTGGTGTCTCTTCACAGTGATAAAAATCCTAACTAATGCAGCAGTTTAATGTATCATTTTCTCCTGTGCTTGTCTTGCTCCTTAAGTATCCAAAATCCACCACTAACACTGTCAACAAAAGGCCACATTGAGAGACTGACCTGGATATAAAACTTAAAATGGTTCAGGACTCTGAAAGTGGAAGGTCAGTCAGTGATGGTGGTTGTTCAACGGTCAGGCATGCTCGTTCCCACCACAGCTCTAGTCTTGAAGGTCAAGATGGAAGCAACAGCACTCAATAAGAGACTGGCTTTATTAAAGACATTAAGGCTAACAAAAACTTGAGAATTTCCCGTGACAGAAACAGAGACTCTTACAATGACAAGTGTAAATTCATGTCAATCATAACCTTAAATATGAATAAATTAAACAATCCAAAGAAAATACTGAGATTCTAATACTATTCAAATGAACCTATAGTTTACTGGAATCCTCCCTTGAGTACCCACTGATCCCTCTGTAGAAATTAACAAGCTTCTTTAACATTTTTGTTGTTATTGTTTGGTTGTGGTTTTTTATTTTGTTTTGTTTGTTTTTGTTTTTGATACAGGGTTTCTCTGTGTAGTATTGGCTATCCTGAACTCTCTTTGTAGACCAGGCTGGCCTCAAAATCACAGAGATCTGCTTGCCTCTGCTTCCCTAGTGCTAGAATTAAAGGTGTAAAATTCTTAGGGAACAGCAAGGAACCCAAAATTAAGAAAGTGCTTTTGAAAAGGAAGAACAGAGTGCTAGAACTCACCATTTTCCAGCTTCAAAATTTATAGGAAGGGACTGGGAAGATGACTTAGTAGAGAAAATGCCTGCCATGCAAATATGAAAACTTGGACTCTAACCTTTGTACCACTTTACAAAAAAACAGGCCTAGTCTTGTGTGTCTGAATCACTAGCAAGGTGGGTATGGAGACAGGGAAATCGCTGGTGCTGGATGGCCAGGCAGACAGTTACTCAAGGAAAGCCAGGTTCACAGGGAGATGCTGCCTTGATAGATAAAAGTTAGAAAAGGATAGGAGAAGATAACCAACATTGACCTCTGTTCTACACACATGTACACACACACACATACCACACAAACAGAAAAGGCTTATTGCAAATTGAGTAATCAAGAAAGTATGCTTCTGAAAAGGATGAACATACAGATGAGTAGTGTAGAACTAAAAGTCCATATAACCTATGAGCAGCAAGGTGACCACTCCAAGGCGGAAGAACAACCATTTTGAAAACAATACTGGAGAAAGCAATTATGCTGAGATAGTTAGCTTGCTACATGTAAATGAGTGAAGCTGGAACCTTACCTCCCAACATATACGAGAAGTCACTCAAAATAAGTTGAAATCCTAAATACTAGAGGTGAACCCATAAAGTTCTTAGCAGAAAACACAAGGCTAAATCTTGATGACTTTTCTGTGTGTTACACGTGGAAAACATTTTGTCAAACCAAAGTCAAGAAGACATCACATTTTCTTCTAATAATCTTTTAGGTTTTAGCTGAAACAATTAATATTTTGATTTATTTAGGCAAGGGAGCCAAATAAACATTTCTCAAATAATAACAATAAAACAACCAAACAAGAATGGCAAATGAGGACCTGAAAAGATATTCACCCTCACTGGTTATCAGTGACAAGCAAACTAAAGCCACAGTGAAGGCTGGATGTAGTAGCCTGTAGGCCAAGCACACAGTAGGTTGAAGCAGGAGGATTATAGTTTCAAGGCCAGCATGTACTACCCCATCCCACAAAATAAATCATTGAACAAAAACAATGAAACCACTATTAAGTATCCCTTCATACCACCAGGCCGACAGCACTGCCTACAAGGTCTTCCATGATTAAAAACAAACAAACAAACAAACAAACAAACACAGTGATAGGCATCCTTTAAGTCATTTTTCCAAGAAGGAGAATGAGGCTTTCTTACATAATTAAGCATATTAAGTCTGCTTTCATTTTTTCTCAAAATGATTTCTTTTCCTCAAATACTCTTTATTACTCCCCTGCATGCTAACCATGGAGGAATGGATCTACTTGGGGTAGGTTTGTTTGTTCCAGACAGGGTTCCTCTGCATAGCCTTAGCTGTCCTGGACTCACTTGGTAGACCATATTGGCCTCAAACTTACAGAGATCTGTCTGCCCCTGCCTCCGTGATTGCTGGGATTACAGACATGTGACACCATGTCTGGTGCTCCATGGGGTCTTTTAGAGCATCCTTTGTGCCTCAAGTCTGAGCCCTCATATAATTACTTTCTGGCTTTTCTGATGTGTTCAGTCAAACATTATTTCAATCCCACTTAGAAACAAAAACATTGCCCTCTGTCCACAGTTCCATGTTGCTTTTTCATGTATCATTGACTTCTCTACGGAATCTCTCTTGGACCGGATTCAATTCCCAGCACCCACATGGCAGCTCACACATTTTTGTAACTCCAGTTCCAGGCACAAGACATACATGCAGGCAAAATATTAATACACATTTTTAAAAATAAATTAATAAAAAGATAACGTTAGGCAGTGGTGGCAGATGCCTTTAATCCCAGTACTCAGGAGGCAGAGGCTGGCAAATCTCTGTGAGGCCAGCCTGGTCTGTAAAGTTAGTTCCAGGACAGCCAGGGCTACACAGAGAAACCCTATCTGGAAAAAAAAAAAAAAAGAGCAAAACAAGACAAAAATAAAGAAATCTCTTTTATAGGATTGCAGGATAGTTTTTTCAGGTCATGGGCAATTTGGCCTTATGAACTTCTCCATGAAAATACTGGAAACTGAAGAGAGTTCACTGGCTAAGAGTGCTTGCCTCTCTCCCTGACAACTCAAGTTCAGTTCCCAACACCCACACTGGATGGTTCACAACCATCTGTACCTCCAGCTCCAGTGGATCCAGTACCCTTTCATGGCTTCTTCAGATACTCAAACACACAATGTCGTGAGGCATCTACCAGAGACAACCACTAGGAAGTCTTCATTAACCAGCTAGTCCTACCCTGGGTGTTCCAGGACTGAGCACAGAATTACAGGAGAGCAAGGTTACTACATTTAGGACTTTGATGGATTAGGTCTTTGTTCTTGGTTTTGTTTGTTTGTTTTGTTTTTTTGTTTGTTTTTGGCAGATATTGCTGGGTTCCAAAGTGCAAATGTTACTTCCATCAGTCGTCAGTCTTGGAGCCTGTTACAAAATAAAAATAATTTTAAAACAATATTAAGAATTGTGATAGCATTCGCTTATTTATTTATTTATTTATTTATTTATTTATTTATTTATTTAGTCAGTCATTTTTGGTTTCTTGAGATAGAATCTCATTAGGCTTGCCTGGAGTTTCCTTTGTAGCACATCTTGGCCTCGAACTCATGATCCTTCTGCCTCAGTCTCTGGAGTGCTGGGATTGTAGGCATGTGCCACTACGCTCAGCTAAACGTTATTTTTAAAGTATTAAAATGGAATTAAGCATTTGCTTTAGAATAAAAGCTTGTTTTATTTCACCTAAAATTGGGGGGGTATGTTTACTTTAAGTGAAAGCGTTCTGAGAGCCCCTGAAAATATCATGGGATCCAGGTGCTGGGCCTTTTAAGTCCAACTTGCTAAATTTGCCCTGGTCTTTCTGTCTTTGTTTCTTTAGTCCCAAGTCTGTTCACAACTGATACCCAAGATGCTTATTTTTAATGAAATTAAATCTCTAGACTCCCCTACTTAAAAAAAAATAAGTTGTTTAAGAATCAAATGAAAGAGGAGCTTCAGAAGCAATGTATAAACTGAGAGTAGTAGTACAAAGGATCTTTATGAGTTCAAGGCCAGCGTGTTCCACAAAGAGAGTTTCGGAAGAGCCAGCGTGACATAGCAAGACCTTGTCTCAAAATGAGCAAAAACAAAAATACCTGGGAGTCTAGACAAATAACAGAAACTTTGGGGTGAGGAAGGAGATGTTCGCGGGGGACCTGGAACTAGCATTTCTTCCACAGAAAGAAGGATACCCAGCTGGGGATCTCGTTAATTTGGGAAGCGGAGAAAAACGCTGTCTTCCTCGGCATTTTACAGAGGCTCACGCCTGTGCTGTGTTCGCCCCTTGGATCTGGGCAGCTGTCAGAGAATCAGCAGGGAAGAGGAATAAACATATGTCAAGACACAGGCAGCGCCGACTGCAAAAGCTGATCCACAGGCCCTGCTCCACCAGGTGGCAGTGTGTCAACGGGAGCCTGACTGAGAGACTCCGGGAGCCCGGTTAAAGGACCCTTGGCCCGCGCAGGAGCGGAGAAACTCTTCAGCTTGCTGCTGATAATGCTTCTTTTCATTATCTAATACAGCAGTGAATCCATTACTATGTTCTTTGTCCACGGTAAAAAAAAACAAAAAAACAAAAAAACAAAAAAACAAACAAACAAAAAAAAAAAACAATGTTTGGGGTGGGGAGTTATGACACATAAACCTGTAATAGGGACAAGCATTGTATACCAATTAAATCGTCAGCATCGTTATTGTCAAGTATGGACATCACGGAATCGACCTTCCAAATTGTCTGGGTGGTGCTGTAAATTGTACAGACAGACCAGGCTAATCGTCATCTCGAGAATGCTCTCTGTGAGGATGAGAGCCTTGCTCTGTCAAAGGTCATACTCACCAGACACGCAGATTCCAACCTTCTCCCAGCAGCCAAGGACGTGCAGAGAACTGTCGGACAGCCCATCGCACTTACCTGTGCAGGCTGCCAAAGACCACAGCAGCAGGAGCCTTGTGGTGAGGACTCTGGTCTCCCCCTGCTAGGGCTGCCATAGCAACCTGCCGCACACTGAGTGGCGTACACAACTCAAACTGATTCTTCACAGTTGAGGAGGCTGCAAGTCTGAGTTGCTGGGACTGGCTTCTGAGGTCTCTCTTTGACATGGAGGCCCTGTTTCCCTTGGGTTTCCCACAGAACGCCTTCTGCGCTTCTCAGTTGTGATTTCCTCTTCTCAGAAATCCATCAGGCTGCGTTAGAACCTACTCTACTGACCCCATGACGCCAAATCTGGTCAGATCTCATGGTGTCAGGTCTTAGGGCTTCTGTGCATAAGCCTTGGAGGTCACAGCTAAGCCTGTGACAGTAACATTCAAACTCCTATTTGGATTCTCCCGCTGGCTGAGGGAGCGATATGCTGATGCTAACTAAACCAGCCACTTTCTGTGCCTCGGGACGCCTGCCTATACCACTGAAGTGGTTGCGTACATAATCTCTGTGGTCTCGCCCTGGGATCACTTCAGTCTGAATTGCAAGTCTGAATTTTGCCAAACAAAGAGCAGGGCGATTTCCAAACCACCCACAAAGGACAATTGTCTACTTGCGTGAAAAGCAGTATGTGTCCGCTGACCCATGTCTGCATGGTGCCACATTTGTAAAAATGCCCTTTTTAATTCAGGAAGGCCACATTCAGAATAAAACATGGTAAGAATGTATGTTTGGTAATTTTTCAGTGGTTGAAGAAAGCAAATAGGCTTAAGGATCCCACAACCAGACAGTCTTCTGGAAGTTTCCCAGTTGTCTCATCCTGTTCATTTTCTTAGATTTATTTATTTTATGTGTGTTTTGCCTACATATATGTATGTACACTATATGTGTGCCTGGTGCCTGAAGAAGTTAGAAGAGAGCGTTTGATCACCTGGAACTGGAGTTACACATGGTTGTGAGACACCACATGGGTGCTAGAGATCACACTGGGATCACGAGCAAGAAAAAGTGCTGTTAACCACTGAGCCTTCTCTCCAGGCCCATCCCATCTCCTTTCCTAAGTCCCTGCTTATCAGTGTGGCATTCTGTCTTCATGAACGAACCACTCCTGTCGTTCTGCAGCGCAATCACGGCCCTCTGTGCTCAACTCAAATGTCACCTCCTCCATAAAACCATCTTCATATGCCCAGAGAAATCTGTCTGCTTTCCATTCTATCCCTAAAATATGATATACACTTCCATGGAAACACATGCAGATTGAATATTCCTTTTCTGAAATGCTTGTAACTAGAATTGCTTTGGAGATTTTTTTTTTTTATTTTAGAAAAGGTGCATAGATACAATGAGATATCTTAGGCATGAGACACACATCTAAACCCCAAGCCCATCTGTGCCTCTCACACACTGTTATGGCTTGAACAAGGAATGCCCCAAAGAATCATACTTTGAAGGTGTGCTCTCCAATGCATCCATGTGCAGAGGTGGGGCTCTGGAGAAGTGATGGATCGTGAGGGTTCTGACTTAACTTGTGTTTAGTTCTTCACAATTTCATACATATATATTTTATCATAATTCTCTAATTACTCTCTCATCCATCTCCCCTTCCTCCTTCTAATAATCTCCCGTCTTGCGTTCAAGTCTTTCTTTGCATATGTATGTAGCCCACTACATTTAATTAATATTGTCTGCATGAGTGAAAGGTTGTTTACTTGAACACGGACAGTTTAGCAGTGGCTACACCACTGAGGAATATGACCCCTCCTTTCTTGTTTTGTTTTGTTGCTGTTTATCAAGACAGGATTTCTCTGTGTATCCTGGCCTCGCCTTGCTTTGTAGACCAGGCTGGCCTTGAACTCACAGAGATACAACTGCCTCTGCCTGGCTGAGTGCTGGGATTACAGGTGTGTACCAACACACCCACCCAGCTGGCTCCCTCCCTTTCAACAACTGTCTTAATTACTTTTTGAATGCTGTGAAGAGATTATTATCTACCATTATCAAAGCAAGTTATAAAAGAAAGCATTTCATTTGGGGCTCACAGTTCCAGAGGGTTAGTCCATGACCATCATGGTAGGAAGCTGGCAGCAGGCATGGAGCAATAGCTAAGAGCTTATGTCTGACCCACAAGCAAAGCAGGGACATAAGAGGGAGGGAGAAGGAGAAAGCGAGATAGACAGCCAGGCAGACAGATACAAAGAAAGAGACAGAAACAGAGAGATAAAGGAAGAAGGCTAACTATGAATGGCATGGGCTTTTGAAACCTCAGAGTCCACTCCCAGTGGACACCTCCTCCAACAAATCCTCCTCCTCCTAATCCTTGCCATGCAGTTCCATCAACTGGGGACCAAGCATTCAGACATATGAGCCTATGTGGACCATTCTCATTCAAACCATCATAGCAACCTTTATGTGCCTGCAGCTTCTCAGCCAAGAGTGGAACCTATGACCTCCTTTTCTGTTCATGATGGAGTGTCAATGAGCCCAGTGTTGTACAGGTAGCCAAGCCTGCTCTGGGTTCATTGGTGCAGTAATCATGTCATATCCAGAAGACATTTCACAATACTCTTTTCCAACCTCTAACTCTTATATTCTTTCCACCCCATTTTGTATGACATTCCATGAGCCTTGGAGAGAGTAATACAGATGTCCTCTGTCTTAGTTAGGGTTCCTATGGCTAGAATGAAGTACCATGAGCAAAAGGCAAGTTGAGGAAGAAAGGGTTTATTTGGCTTACACTTCTATGTTGTGGTCCATCACTAAAGGAAGTCAGGACAGGAACTGGAAAACAGCAGAACCTGGAGGCAGAAGTTAATGCAGAGGCTATGCAGGGATGCTCATCCTACTTTATTATAGAACCTGGTATATAAACTGAGGGTACTGGCACCAGCTGTATAAAGTGAGGATGACTGCTCCAAGGTATGGTTGAGGGGAAGGTTTTTATTGTAGACATAAGAGAGTATACAGCCAGAGGCATCTGGGAGAGTCCAGAGTAGAGATAGAATGTAGTAAAATGAACATGGGCAGCAGACTGAACTTGGCCATGAGAAGGGTGGCAAGGAGCAGAGAGGAAGACAGAGTGTGGGCAAAGGAGACCAGGAGAAAAGGGCAAAAAAAAGGGACCAAGAGAGGAAGACACAAGAGAGAACCAAGAGCATGCGTGGTTGAAAGAGTAGGAATTACATGGGAATGAGCAGATAAGGGTAGGGAAGCCCATCGGGTGGAGAAATTTAGAATATGTTAAGAAGAGCTGAGAAGAGCTTCAGGCACTGGGTGAGCCTAGAGACCAGCTTGTGCTTTGGTATGCTAACAGGCACCACAGTAGCCGTTTGTCTGGAGTTTCTTTTAAATCAGACACCTAGGACCAGCAGCCCACGGATGGCACCACCCACCATGGGCTGGGCCCTCCTCCATCAATCACTAATTAAGAAAATGCACAACCTGATCTTATGGAGGCCTTTTTCTCAATTGAGGTTTTCTTCTTTCAGATGACTCTAGCTTGTGTCAAGTTGACATGAAACTAGCCAGAATATCCTGTTTAGGGCTGAGTACTCAACAGTCACTTGTTCTTAGCAGAAGCTTCTAAATTTGTCCATGAATTAACGTATGAAGAGAAGGGTTCCTGATTTGATGGGCTCTTAGGCGATGTAGTCTGAGAAGGCTACATCTTTTCCTGGCTCCTTCCTCTGTCTGCCCTGAGATAAGCTGTTTTGCTCTACCACGTGGGGACCTCTATCCCCCATGGTACTCAGCTTCACCGCGGGAATGGAAGCAGAGAGTTCTGACTCTCCTAAAACTGTGAACCAAAATAAATCTTTCCTTTTTTAGGTTGTTTCCTCTCGGGTTTTTGTTTTGTTTTGTCACAGTCCTAGAAAGCTGGCTAGCATGAGTATATACCTTACCCACACAGTTTGAAGATAACTTTGTGCAATATTGTTTGTTTACTTGGATTTTAACTGTGACCTGTCAAATGAGGTCGGATGGAATTTTTCCACTTGTGGTATCAGTTTAATAGTCCAAAGCTTTCAGGTTTTGGAATCTTTTCCTTCTTCTCCCCCCCTCCTTCTTCTTCTTGTTTTTTGAGGTTTCAGACTAAAGTGTTCAACCCTCAGTCCCAGTCAGCAACATTAACTACCTTGGCCTATGCAGTTGTTCTTTTGAAATGTCCTGTTCCTTAGCAGGACTTTGGCAGCCACTATCCTCAAAGTTGAGGCCAACTCAATGTATCCAATGAGACCTGGCTTTAACAATGAAGGACTATCAGTTTTCAAGCAGGACTGAATGCTTCTGTTCTGTTGGAGTGCTAGCCTGCTGTTATTTTAGAACATGTGAAAGTACCGGTCAAAGCAGTGCACACCTTTAGTCCCAGAGGTAAGGAGGCAGAGGCAGGTGGATCTAGTATGTTTGAAGCCTGCCAAGATATCCAGGATACCCAGGGCTACATAGAGAGACCTTGTCTAAACAAAACAAAACAAAAACCTATACAAAGGAAATTACTATAAAGTTAGGGCAATACTCACAAATGCCCCGTTTTCAGAGACTGCTAATAGGTAGATAGGTCCAGTCTTCTATTTATCACCAGCTGTCCAGTGTATCAAATGAAAACCACAAGTGCCTCCTTCCTCCCAGGTTTACCTTTCCAGCTAGAGATGTGAGGCATGCTTATAAGCACATCAAGCTACCAGAGAATCATACTGTTTTTCCTAGAGTATCCTCCAAAGCAATACTCTGCCCCGCCCCTGATGGATGACTTGCCAGAAACAGAGAAATAGGGGCAACACGGGTCTCATTTAACATAATTCCACCTGTACTAGTTAGGAAAGGCAACCTGGGAGCTCTGGAAGAGACACAGAGAGCTGTCTTTGGGCATAGAGGACGACTTGCCCAAACTTCAGTGCTGAAAGTCCAGGAACTGGCAATCGAACATTCCATTAGGAATTAATGGATGGCCAGCAGCTAGCTGTGTGGCTGCAAGAAAATCAGCACTAGTTCTCTGCTCAGCGATAAACAAGTGTTGAACTCTATCTTCGCCAAGATGCCCCTTAACTGTAGAAGGCTCATTCTAGCAGTCTACTCCACTGCAAGCAAGTATAGGGCTTATGGCAAATTATGTCTGGAGAGGAGGGTAAAGAGAGAAATGGAGAGAGGGAGGGAGAGGAAGAGAGAGGCAGAGAAAGACAGAGACAGAGATTTTTAGGGGAAAAAGTATTAAGTAAAGAACTACATTTTCAGTAAGGTATGGTGGTGCAAGCCTTTAATTCTAGCACTCTGGAGGCAGAGGCAGGCAGATCTCTGTGATTTCGAGGCCAGCCTGGCCTACAAAGCATGTCCAGGACAGCCAAGGCTACACAAAGAAACCCTGTCTCAAAAACAAAAACAAAACAAAATTATACATTTATTTCAAATTGGCTGAAAGCAAATTCACCGTACATCATCCCACAAACTGACTGGGGGAAAATACAGATGTGAAAACATTTATTTATTTCTATGTCAGCTTTTTTTGAGGTTTTTCATCTATTTCAATTAAATAGAGCAGTGAATTTGCTTCATAGGCTGCCAGAATAAATGATATAATTGGTAACTATCATTTTTGTTCCACTTTAATCATGCATTTTGTAGAAGAACAAGTATAGAACATTTTAATGCAAAACTCATAGAATAGAAGCACATTGATATGAAATTTAAATGAAATAATTTTTCTTTGCTAGCTAAACTTAGTAACTTGAGTCTTAGGGCTGGGAGAGCCACACATGCAAAATAACATTAGCCTTAGACTAGTTTAGATGCTGTCAGATTTCAAAGAATGTTTAACCATTGGACTTTGGGTTAACTGAGGGAATGCTGTGAGCTGGGAAGTTAATTTGCATTCCTTCTGCTTTTAAACTTCACCCCACGTGTTTGTTCACAATCCCAACTTCAGTGATGCTGCCCCTGGTTCTGCCCCTTGACTTCCCAAGGTCCCATTTGCTTTTGCCATTTCCCCACCGTTACAGTTCCCAAATTAGCTTTGTCTCCTCTACCCCTGCAAACATCTAATACCGTAGCTAACATTTCTCCATCCTGCTTTCGTGGCCTCCAGTGGCTCCAGTCCTGAGAATCAGCCTTCTATGAGTGTCCCCTTCAGTACTCTCAGTGCTGTTACAGTCTGTGCGTAGCAATAGAACTTCGCTTGCAGCAAAGGGGCTGCCTGGTCTGTGTGTATGTGTGTGGTGTGTGTGTGTGTGATGTGTATATATGTGTGCGGTGTGGTGTGTGTGTGTGTGTATGAGTGTGCTACACAGTGCATGTGTCAGAGGACTTTCAAGAGTGAGTTCTCTTTCCACTGTGGGGTTCCAGGAACCAAACACTGGTCACCCGACTTGTTCCACAAGCGTTTACCAGCTGAGCCACTTCACTGGCTCTAAACTTGCTTTTTACGTACTAAACTTTTCAGCACCAATTCCATCTGTCTAAATTCCAAAATTTCAGTGTCTGTGTCCTGGGGAGAGTTTTCTTATGTACTCCAGAGCCGGAGGTTGTTTTTGTTTGTTTTGAGGCATTTTTTTTACAATGTAACCCAACTAACTGACCTCAAACTCATGATCCTCTTGCCTCAGTGCTGGAGTTACAAGCGTGTATCATCACACCTGCCTTGAGAGGAAAGGCTTAAGGAAAGAAAAGTATGACAGTTCCTTAGTGGAGTCAGATCTGAATGACTGTTCTGCAAACCTGGGATGGAGAGAGGGACCATATCCAAAGCAAATAGGGTCACTTCTCTGTGTGACTCCCAAGCTCCTCTTCTTTCCTAATCCCTGTTAGCTGGCTGAGCAGAGAAACACTAATGACCTCACTCTGCTAAGGCAGGTTGTCAGAGGAGATGAAGTGTATAGGCCATGCTTGAAGGCCTAAGACTAAAGGGCAGAGCTCTGATCACAGCTGAACCAAGCCCTGTTCAGGTTGCTGCTGTGTGCTCAGTGACCTGAGGTAAGAGACCTAGAGTTTCAGAGGGGACTGTAGCCGTTTTGCTTATACAGGAAAGTTTCCTGATGAGACTCAAAGAACTGGGACAGCTTGTGCTGTGTGCTCTGGGTTCGTGTCACTCAACGGTTAACACTGGTTCATTGCTTTGGGCTCTCTGTGCACTGCTCTTATTGGCATTTACTTACAGTGACAACTCAAACACGAGCCTAGAAGGTCAACATCGCTTCTGCTTCCCTTCTCATCCCAGCCCTGTCTCTTGGGGCCAGCATGCTGATCCAGTACAGATGGGATTCCTTTGGCAGAAGTGACCCCGAGGTTCTGTTAGTGTCCTAAGGGGGAAATTTCATTTTGCTGTTTGCAACGCAAACAGGATGCCACATTCTTCAAGCACAACAGAATAATGAGCCTTCCGGAAATGCCAAGAAGTCCTTGAGGAGCTGAAACAGCGTTGATTCCAGAAAAAGGGAAAGACTGTAGTAATGATATTACCCTAAAGAAACTACTTAGAGGACTCAGCTGATTTTCACTTTTTTTTTTAGGCAGTCCTGAAAGTAAAGCACTGTGAAAGAGACACAACCTAAAAGGGGTCCCTTGAAAGAATGGATGTTGCAACATTGTATCCAGATGGCTCTTTCTAGCTTAGGCTAACCTTCTAGGGAAGGAAGTGGGTAGGAGGTAACATTCACACCAGGCAAGCAAACGGAAATGAGCATTTAATTTTAAACAGTGCTCTTCGGCTCCCTGTTGCTGGAGCCACCGGACTACAGAGGAAAGGAAAATGGCAATATTATTGTAAAATAATGTTCACCAGTGTGAGACAGTTCTCTCTGCAGTTGCTGCAAACAATTCCCATGTGTTTATCTGAGGGCAGGAGATTCTAAAGGGAGTCCAAGCCAGCCCTGATCCTCGGAGGAGTCATCTGTATTACAGATGTGGGGAAAGATGTCATTTGATCAAACTATTACAGGAACACCTGGCTTATCGGAATTTTTAATGCTGCTATATGGCAGGATATTTAGGTACACTGCAACATTCCAAAAAGGGGACAGTATGTGGTAGCTCCCACATTGAGATGAAAAGACATTTTCCACAGACTGCTCTCTGGATCTAGCATTCCAGCAATGTCGCCTGGTAGCTCTGGGTTTAGCCCTGTGTCTAATTTATCATCTGGCCTGGCAATCTTACTTGAGCTGATGTTTCCCTATCAGCTGGCCTCCTACAGGAGTCCCAGTCCCAGATACCTCACTGTGTCCCTTATGTTACTCAGTTAACTTTACCAAATTTATCTTTTCTGCTGCCTCTGAGATACCCCAACATCTGGCCTGATATATCTCTATAAGACAAGTAGTCTTGAACTGTCCTGAGCCCTTGTGCAGGTGTTCCTCAGCATCCGTGGAGAATTGGTTCCAAAGCCTGGGATACCAGATAGTCTCATCCTGTACATCAGATGCCTTAGGATTTGCATATAACCCACACATATCCTCCTGTACAGCTTAAACTCTCTCTAGACTACATACAATGTGGATACCACGTTGTTCTGTGGCACTGTTTAGGGAATAATGACAAGGAAAAAATACTCCATACAGATGCGATGTTTTATTTATTTGCTTATTTAATTGTTTGTGTATATATTTCAGACAAAGTCGATAACCCAGGCTAGCCTCGAACTCTCTAGGTAGCCAAGGATGAAACTAAAGGATTCTCCTGCCTCTACCTGCCAAGTGCTAAGGTTATAGTCCTATTCTACCACAACTAGCTGATGTGATGCTGAAGATTAAATTGAAGGCCTCACACATGTTAGGCAGAGGTATCCTATCATCACAGCTACATATTGAAGGGCCCTAGCACCCTTGGGCCTGGCAAACATGGTGCTGGTAGGCCTTGCCCTTCCTGCTTCTCTCTCCCTTGTAAATCATAGATTACATCCCTAAAGCTAGCCACCAGGGTCTATTCTGGAGTGAGAATTTTCTGTAAAAAAAAAAAAAAAACAGGTGTGGGCATATGAGGTTGCTTCACAGCAGGTGACTATGATTTGCTTCGTGCTCTAGCAGGGGTGCAGTTTTGCCAGCTGTGGATAGTTTCTGCGAGTGTGTGACATTGGAATTCTGGGGACTTTTCAGAGGATACATAAATGCTAGGGCCCCCAGAGGCAGAGTTGCTGTTGCTGGCTGGCTGGTGGCTGGAGGCTGTTGGTTGTGGTTTCTCAAGTAGTTGTGTGCAAAGAATCAAGAAGAAATTAGATATCCTGCCAACGAAGATCAAATTTGCCCAAAGGAATTCAAGGCCCCTATTCAGCAGGAAGTAGTTCAATGATAATGTCACCCCCTTTCCTCTGTATCCCTTTTTCCCTCCTATCTACTGTTAGGGGGTTAATATGGGTGGAGAAAGGTGGAAGAGAGAAAAAGGAACCCAAAAAGTAGTAAACAGCGGTAACACTATTCCGTTATTTGGACACTTTCCTTTTTTAATATTTATTTATGTATATGAGAGCTTTAGTTGCATGTACCCCTGCATGACAGAACAGAGCATCAGATCCCATTATGGATAGTTGTGAGCCACCATGTGGGTGCTGGGAATTGAACTCAGGACCTCTGGAAGAGCAGCTAGTGCTCTTAACCGCTGAGCCATCTCTCCAGCCCCCTGGACACTTTCTTATGCCAAACTCATTCCGGGGAATGACTACCAAAGTTTGATGACTATCAAAAGCCCCCTTTGGTTCACCAAACTGACATCCCAATCAAAACATACCACTAGACCCTTGCCCATTCTAACACAGACCTCCTCCTTTTCTCTCCTTAAAATTACACCTGCAAGATCATTTGTTGCTGTTTTCTGACTCAGACAGAAAACAGCTACTTTAGCTTTTCTTCCCCACTTAATAAAGAATCTCTCTGTGAAAATGGGTGTTTGGGTGTGGTTTGTGCCTCATCCAGAGTCCAGAAGGGAGCCCTCATTGTGCAGGGGGTTCTTCATATATAGCCTCAAACTGTAATATACCCAGATGACCCTGAAATGCTGATCCTTTAGCTTCTCTTCCTGAGTTCTGGAATAACAAGAGTGTGTCACCAGAACTAAAAAATCCAACTCAAATACATGTTTGAACCATGGTTGCTTCAGTCTGTGGGTGTGGAAGCTGTAGATATGAAGGGCCAGCTGTGTTTATTTGCTCATTCAACTTTCCCCAAAACATCACCAAATAGGTACATTCTTTTGATTTTTGTAAATGTGTATGGATATTTTGCCCACATGTATGTGTGTACCACTCGTGTGCCTGCTGCCCACGGAAACTAAAAGAGGGTGTGTCAGATACCCTAGAACTGGAGCTACAGGCTGTTTTGAGCCACCATGTGGGTTCTGAGACTGGAACCCTCCAGAAGAGCAAAGCCAGTCCTCTTAACCACCAAGCTATCTCTCCAGCCTCTCTTTTGAGTGTTTACAAATAGAAAGCCAGACAGGTTTGGCAACTTGCCTAAGGACCCACAACTCATGAGTGATGAGTCATGGAGTGAACACAGGATGGGGGTATGGAGCTACAGCCCACTCCAGACTACAGATTGGCCCCCGCGGCTCCCTGTTTTGTCTCCACTTCCCAGGCCTTACTCATGAAACATATGGACGTTCCTCTCAGGTATCTGTTCTCCTGAAAATAGGCAAAGAGCCTAGACCCAAATTGACCATCAGGGAGTCTAGGTAGAGCGCTCGGTCCTGAAGGCAATAGGGACCCTGCTAGCACAGTTATTATGCAGTATTGTGTAATAGTGTGTATTGCAGGAGTAATTTATGCAGTTGAAATCTCTCACCTAGAAAGCATACAGAACAGATCGGCTAAAGTCTGACAGTAAAGATCGTTACGGAGACTGATAAAGATTTTACTTAATTCCCACAGAAGCCCAGAAAGAAGGCCAGGGTACAGCTCTCCCACTCCCATTGTACCACTGAAGAAATTAAGGCTCGGGCCCAAAGTCACCCAGCTAGAAAGTAGGTCAGGCCAGGTTTTGAGTTGAAATTTATTTATTGCCGAAATGATGCCACACGTATTTCCAAAGTTCTCCTGAGTTTATTATTATTTTTTATTTATTTATTTTACCATTTGTAAACTCTCCTCTGAAATGGCCCACAACCGTTTTTAAATGCAATTGAAAAAGGACAGACTGGTGCTGCGAACCTGTGAGAAGGGCGCCGCCCTCCTCACATGCCTGCACACCATTCTGGAGAGTCTTCTCCACAGGGACTTCAACGTGATCAGAAGCAAAGAGATGCTGCCAACAAGACTGAGAAAACAAGGAGACTCCTCAGGGTGGCGTGGACTGAGATGTGAGAAGAAAAGGAGAATGAGGAGCCAAAGTCAGTCCTGGGGTGCAGTCTGGAAACTTGGGTCTCTCTCCTCAGCTTCCGTTGCCTTCTGTGACCTCTCACCTGGGCTGACTGGCACCCAGTTCTTCAGCTTAAAATTCTGTTCTTTACTTTCTGCTTCATCTTTCCAAAGAGCCAAAAACTTTGAGGGAAACAAGTTAAGGAGAAATAACTGGCATACAGTAAACAAAACCTGAAGCAGGAATAGTAACAGGGGACCTCGTTATCGTTTCTGCTTCTAACAGAAACCTAAATTACTGATAGGTATCTATTGTATGCCAGGCACACCACTAAGCGTTGGACACATAAATGGAAACATAGATTATGGTACATCAAAACACACCTTGAAAACAATCTGTTGTATGAAGGTCCTGGAAGACCATGATGGAAGGAGCACGCTTACCTCAAAATATCCTCCTATTGTTGCCTGAAATCCACCACTTGAAATTCTATGAAATCCCCAAACAAGAAAGCTGGGAGGTATTCATATGCAAACACAGAGTCTAAGGGCTTCAATAATTGTTCCAGTACCAGCTTGTCACTGGGCACAAATCCCGAATCCTGAATTCCTCAAGGTTCCATGTCTAGACTTTTCTTTGATGATGAAAATACTGAAGAAAAGAAGCACAATGGTTGAACACTGTTGGGAGCTCAGTCAAATTCTCCCTTCATCCACCAGAGGAAGGGCTACCCGGGAAGTTTTGGCTAAGAGTTTGCTAACAGTCACTGTAGGGCTTCTCTCTTCAGAGCAGGTAGCTAGGCTGCTGCTCTTAGGCTTATTCTTTAAGTCCCAAAGTGACACTGTCCTCAGAGACACCATCCTTTGGGCTGAGGAAACAGTCTTCAGGCCTCTTTTAACCGTCTCTCCCAGCCCAGGGAGTGGAACCTACGGCTTCCAGTTTGTGAGGCAAGCTCTCTACAATGAACAATATCCCCAGCACTGTTAAAAAAAAAAATTATAGGTCTTATACACGAACTTAGGGGTCTGCACTGCCTTTGCCGGAACAGATGGTTTCTAAGTCACTGAATCAAATATCTTTAGCCACAGGGCTATCTAGTTCAACTTATATCATCCTTAACTTCATAGATAAGGGCCTGAACCTCAGACTGAATGGCCATCCTGCCCAAAGTCACACAGAGAACAGGCAGGACGGTGACTCAAGGTTATTAGTTAGTAGACTCCTGGTGGTTTAGAGCATCAGGGTGGAAAGGAGTCGTAAATACAGTGACATTTTCAGAATCCCAAACGAGGACATTTGGTCTGACAACCCCTAGCGCATTCACAGAGACATGGCGAGGGTGATGGGAATTGGTACTACTCCAGAAAAAAAAAAGGATTTGTGGTCCTGAATGCAAGAAATCGCCCAGTCCAAGCTGCTCATTCATATTTGAGGCCCCTGAAGCTGGGAGAGGCTCAGGGACTTGATGGAGGAGGAGGTGGACAGAAACGTTTTCTGTTTTCTCAAGTCTCAAGGTTGAGTCAACAGGCGTGGGTAGGCAGAGGACAAAAAGGGGCCATTGTTCCAGGCGCACTCCCTCAGATGAACTGGACTGACCCACACTGCCTGCTGTAATCCAGAATGGCTGCTTCTGTCCCCTCTACACCAGAGAACACATCAGAAGCCAGGTCAAACGCAGGGTCTTAAGGTCTTGCAGACACAGGCAGTTAGGTAAAAAGACCTTTGGGTAGCCACACAGAGTTTTTCTTCAGAGAGTATCATTCGACGCAAAGGAGCTGATGTTTCTTTTCTTTTCTCTTCTTTTTTTTCCTCCAGAAACAGGATACTAAACTGACGAGATGAAAAGCTAATAACCTCTCTGGCATACTAAATTCCAGTGTAAGTCAAGGCAAGAAGTCAAATTGACAGGAGTTTAACAAAGATCTACATGAGCCCGGCAATGAGCTAGGCAGCATAAATATTTATTAGTGAATCCTCAATTTGCTCCTAACCCCTACTGCGTTTAGCGTTTGACCTCAGTTTATATTTAGTAAGAGAAGACACTGGGAAGAGTCAGCTCAAGGGCTCCTGTTGGGTCCACTTTCAGCTAGCTGCCTTGGCCTGGGAGACTATGAATCTCTAAAGCAACACCCTTCCTTATTAAAAAGTGCTTCTGGTAGCATCCTTTTAACAAGACTGCTATCTAAATTGGGAGCTGTGGATAGCAGATGGAATCCTTCCAATGTTCAGCCGGTCCTCTCCTCTGCAAAAGCACAACCTCAGTGCTGATAGAGAAATTGCTTCCTGGGAAACCAATTTCCTCCCTATTGTCCTATGGGCTGCTAGGAGACACCCCACTGTGTGGGGTGGGCTCCTGGCCTGTGCACTCCACTAAGGGACACAATGTTGCTGGGCCTGAGGTTTGGAAGATATGTCTCAAAGGGAATTGTGTTCCACTTCCCCGGTTTAGAGATTTTTTTTTTCCCTGCTGCTTATTTTCCATTTGTGGAGCTGCTTTGCAGCCTGCAAGGGCCTGGAGCTAGTGTTCTCAAAGCCTTGCGCTGCCCACGTTACACCCACTATTACCAGGACTCAACAATTATTTCATTCATTACTTCGTTCATTCATTTCCTTTAAGTTTGTTTCCAAAGCAGAGTAACCCGCCAGTCAAGCTCATTCTCTATTCTACTGGCGAAGAGTCTGGGCAGGAGGTGAATGGCCAGACTGCAATGTGCTCCCAACACACTGTTCAAACGAGAGAGTACTTTTCTCTGTTCACTGTCCGCCTCAACCTTCTATCCAGCCCTGAATGAGAGCGAGTGACAGTGAACCTGCCCTGAATGAGAGCGAGTGACAGTGAACCTGAGAAGAGCTAATAAAAACCTGATCTCCCTGATAGCATCTTCTTTAATTATTTAGAGAAAGGGACGGGCTGTTTAAAAACACTTCCTGTTCTAGTTCTTGGGCTGAAACTCTCAGAGCTGGTGACAGGTCTTACAGCAGGGAATAGTAGCATTGAGGAGAGGGTGAAACGGAAAAGATGCTTTAAGCCTTCCTAATGCTGCGACCTTTTAATACAGTTCTTCATAATGTGGCGACTCCCAAACCATAGTATTATTTTTGTTGCTCCTTTGTAGTCTTGCAAATCAGCAAATGTTCTATATGCTACAGAACAAAAAAGGGAGGGCCGAAGAGCAGCCAAGTCCACCTCCTATGGGAATGTAGTGGAGCCTGTGACTGCAGTGTGACAGTTGGAGTCAAGTCAAAGGACTGTCACTGTGTGTGACCTAGGACAAGTCTTAAAACTGCACCCTCACCTACAAAATATGTCAGCTAGCTGACAGAGGTGATTTGAAGATGAAATGGGGGAATACAAGGAAGCCTGAAAGAGCTTACTGGGCACCTAATACATGCTGAAACATATTTCTGATAAATGTGCGCGCATGCACACACACACACACACACACACACACACACACACACACACACACTCTTACAAATGAACAGGGCACTCAGTTAGCAGGGGAAAAAAAGCCAACCCAGTGACTACCTGAACACCTGAATTGTTCTGGCATTGTTTCTGGTAGATTTCGTTCTTTCTTAGGTTTTGTACCCAGGATACACACTTGGATCCCCTCATACAAATTTAATGACCATGTACTTAATTAGGATTAGACACAATGTCCAGAGAAATCCTGGGCATTTTAATGAAAAGTCACAAAAGGAAACCCTGGAAGCAAGGCCATAGGAGGAAGACGTGGAAGGGGCAGGCTGCACTATTGTGTCTGCTCACAGGCTTACCTGGTAAATGTGGATTCAACAATCAGTTCCTTTCCTGGAAGAGAAAGGAGTAGAGAGAAAAAAAGAGAGGGGTGAGGCTGACGGAGTTGGGCCTGCCTCAGTCTGTTATGAGACTAACAAAATACCAACATCTGGGTAGTTTATAAACAGTAGAGATACATTCTCACGTGTGGAAGCCAATGAGCCAGCAGCGCCAGGAGCCTGGTTAAGGGCATAGTGTCTGCTTTTAAGATGGAGCCTTGTTGCTCCACCCTCAAGAGGGGACAAAAAAAAATACCTTCACATGACTAGGGGGATGGGAGGATATAAGGAGCTTAAGCTAGTTCCCTCTAGCCTTTCCATTAAGTATTAATCCTGTCTATAAGGTCATAGCACTTATGATCTAATTACCTCAAAAAGGCACCACCTCTTAAAACTGTAGCATCGGGGAATGAGTTTCAGCATGAAGTTTGGAAGGAACACAGGCACTGAAACTATAGCAGGGCAGGACCTGAGAAATAAACAGGAGGGGAAAATAATAGAAATAATAGCCATCTTGGGAGAAGGCATTCTTAACTCTTTCATAGCCTTGGTAAATGCATTGAAACTAATTTCAACAATATTTCTGAGGAATCTACTTGTACAACGCACTGGAAATTAGTGAGATGAATAATTTTACTTAATAATATTCATACAGAGCTTCCTAAGGCTCTTATAAAGATTACCTTGGTTAGACTTTAAAACAACTCAAGAACATGGATAGTTTGTTGTCCCCACTTTTTTTTAACCATGAGGAAACTGAGGCATGATAATAAGAACTATTAGTATTTAGGCAGCCTGCTTCTGGGTTGCCTAGCAACCTGTGATGTCATCATGTGTCACCCCAGCCAGGTAGCCACACTTGGCAAGCATGGTTCAGTTGCTCCGTAAAAAGATCAACCCACCACTTTGTCTCTCTCTTGCTCTCTTGCTCTCTTGCTCTCCTCTTACTCTGCTGCTCTCCTGCTCTCTCCCCTTTCTCTGTCAGGGAACCCCCTCACTTCCCCCATCATGTCTCTTTCTCTCTCTCTTTCTTCATCTCCATCTAATAAACCTCTTTCATATAAAATCTGTGTACATCATCATTTCATTGGTCCTAACAAGAACTACACTTTACAAAGCATCTGTGGGCAGTAGAACCTTGTTAAATATAATTTTTGTAATTACTATTTGTACTTTAAATTTTTTATTTATTTATTTTTATTTTATGTATATTGGTGTTTTGCCTACACGTGTGAGGAGGTCGGGTCCCCTGGAACAGGAGTTACAATTGTGAGCTGTCAGGTGGGTGCCGGGAACTGAACCTGGGTCCTCTGGAAGAGAAGCCATTTCTCCAGCCCCTTCATACTTGTACTTTATAGAGGAAGAAGAGTTCAGAGTTCAGAGTTCCCTGAGTGGCCTGCTTGCAGTTACCTGTACACTGTCTGGTTGAATTCCACTACACCAAGCTATCTCCAGGGTTTCCAAGGTCCTCTGCCTGCAGGGAGTTTTGATGACACTAGTGATAATGTAACTGTCCCATCAGGAATGGATACATTCTAAAGAGACACTCAGTGTGCCTTTTGAGCTATCAGACTGTTGAATTATAATTTTCCCAGCCATTTGCCCTGGGGGCATCCAGACCTGGAACTTATCTCAGGGAGAAAGATTTACAGTTTGCTAGCTGACCCTGCAGGACGGATGGTAGGCATGGACCACGCCTTGCCCCACTGTTTACTTATGTCTGTCTCTTGCTTTTTACTTAAACACTACCCATACCGTTGAAGGCAGACTTGGAGGAGCTGCTGGGTCCCTTTGTCCCTCTTCCCTGTAAGGTCATATTGAATTAATCTTTTTTTCTGCCTTTCGCTATTGGTTTGACTCCTCTGTTTGGTTCACTGAGGAGGGATGGGACCTGGTTTGTTGAGCATACTGGCTGTGACCCAGAAGCACCAGAATTTTCCTGTTCCTGTTTGTCCCCTTTCACCGATCTGTCATCTTGGTAGGGATGGAGTAGGAAGAAAAAACAATCCCGGTCAAGAGAATAGACGTGGAGACCCAACATTTCAGTTACTCTGGTTCAGTCACTTTGGCTAAGATACTGCCCCTAGGAAAATGGCTTTACGTTAAGCCATCCCAAAGAGATACGCAGAATAGTTATCTTAAAAAATATTTTATTTATTAGATTTATTCCTTTTACTCTTTGTATGTTTTGCCTGCATGTTTGTACATGCAATGTATGTCTGTGCAGGCGGTGCATGTCTGTATATGTGTACCAGGTGCATGCTTGGGGCTCACAGAGGTCAGAAGGGGGCACTAGATCTCCTGCAGCTGGAGGTGTGGATGGTTGTGAATCACCGTACAGATGGTAGGAACTGAGCCCAGACCCTCTGTAAGAGCTACAAGTGTTCTGGACCTCTAATCCAACTCTCCAGCCTCAGAATACGTAGTTCTTTATCAAGACACCCAACTTTTCCTTTCCAGAATCCCTACCCTAGTGCCGTAGCTTTATGGGCAGCATCCGTGTAAGGGTCCTAATTCTTCTGCATGCCCTTTCCTTTTCTTCTCTCTTCTAAGCATGCTTCCCTTAACACCTTTGTCTTTTCTCCCCAATAATCTGGGCTACTGGGCCATCGTGTTTCAGACTGGAATGCCAGTTTCAGTGGCATGGCCCTTCCTTTTATCCTCCAGGAAGTGATGAAGTTTAGACCTTGCCTGCCTTAATTTTTGTTTTGTGTGTGTTTCAGACATGGTTTCTCTGTGTGTGTATGTTTCAGACATGGTTTCTCTGTACAGTTCTGGCTGTCCTGGAACTCACTATGTAGACAGGCTGGCCTTGAACTCTCAGAAATCTGTCTGCCTCCTGAGAGCTGGGATTAAAGGTGTGCACCACCATGCCTGACTAAAATTATTTCATTTTGAATTATGTGTCTGTGTGTGGATCTGCGCATGTGAGTGCAGGTGTGTGGGGAGAACAGAGGCGTCAGTCAGCCTGGAGTTGGAGTCATCCATTGTTGTGAGGCCCCCAACATGGGTGCTGTTGGAAACTTAACTCAGGTCCTCTGGAAGAACAGTACATGTTCTTAGCCACTGAGCCACTCACTGTTCTAGCCCCTTCTTTCAACGCTCAATAAAATTGCCCTTGAACTTCTGTTTGGGTCTACTCTTATTACTAAAGAGACCGAGAAACCCAAAAGGACCTCACTCTCCCATGCATCAGCAAAGTTGAAACAGAAAGAATAAGATTTACAGGGGAACTGCAGCCACCCCTGTTCCTTGCCTCAGCCATGCTCTGAGTCCTAGAGGTTTAAGTATAGACATTTCATTCCAAGGATCTAACCTCTGCTCCCACGCTCTCCCCTCCCCGCCACATCCAGCCTGCTTTACTCTGTATCTCTTGGTCTTTGGGAGAGAATGAAGGGATCTCAGTGGACTAAGAGAGATAAGAAGAAAGAGGAGGCCTGCAGAATGGGGAGCCAGAGGACCCCAAGAAAAAGCCTAGAGGTCATTCTGTGGGAAGACTGACCAAGTCAGAGAAAGGCCAGGGCTCAGGGTACAAAAGGTTAAAAATCAGTGGGGGTCAGTTCTGGGTCAGAAGAAATGGACCCAAAGAATATCTTTTGTGGCTCCTCCCCACCCCCTGCAGTAACCCGAAGTCCAGGGTTCGGGGCTTCTGAGTCTTTGAAGTCATCTTGCTCTTTGTCCTCTACTTCCTTAATGGATCGGCCTTCCTAGGGCAGGACCTGCATTCCTCACTCCACCTTTTCAAAAGAGCCCAAGGAAACCTGGTCCAGCCGGTTGGTCCTGGGGAGGAACCCAGCTAGCCCTACCACAGTGTAGTAGTTAGCTGGAAAAGGCAGGAGCCAACGGTAGAATGCCTATAGATCTGTCAGTCCGTCAGACCGCCTGTTTGCTTTCTCTTCCCCAGGGCAGGGGCTGAGTCAAGCCAGACCTTTGGGTTGTTCTGGACAGAGAACACACCACCTGGGAGCCCCAGCCTCTCCACCCGTGTTTGGTAAGGATGAACTGGGAACCCCGGAACACAGGCAGTGTGGACAAGCAGGTGCAGAAGAAGCAGGGAGTAACCAGCCTGGGACAACTGCCTGGAATAAATACAATTGTCTGTCTGTCACAGGCTTTTCTGTGCCAGCCCAAGCCTGCCGAGCCAACCGTGTTTAAAGGGCCAATTGTGGACTTGGAGGCAAGCTGATATCACTACAGCAGTAACTGATCGCAGCAAGGAACCTAAGATTTGCCATGATTTATGAAGACAGAAGGCAGGGATAGGTGGGGCAAGAAAGACCCAGGCTGCAGGCAGGACCAATGCAAGGTGATGGTTTGTTACTACCAGTGGCTGACTGCCTGACTACCAGTGTCATCTCCAGGGCTTCAGTTTTAAACAAACAAACAAAACTGTCCAGAGACAAACCGTCTTTTCAGATATCTGGGGCCAACCACAACGTGTACCTGCTGCCCTCTCCACTCATCTATGGTATATGTGACCTTTAGGGAGCAGACCCCCCTGCCTAGCTTGTCCCTCTGACCCACCAGTGTTTACCATCTCCCAAAGGTTGGCCTTCAGTATGGCAGGAAACTCACTTTCGCCTATTATTATCCATTGCTCTGAAATCCAAACTGTGAACATAGATTTAACTGTATTAGCTAAATCTAATAAATCTAATACCCTGACACCCTCAGTTCACCACTGATGTAATCCACCTCTTGCATCCTGGGAGAGGATTCACAATCTCTTTCTCTCCTCTCCCTTTAAACACTTAGGAAACTCTCACTGGATGAAAGGGCCGTGGAGGGGTGCTACTAGTATGCTGCCCTAGAGAGAGCCCACCCGGAGCAGAACAGGACAAACAGATCAGTCTCCTGGGAAATGGCCCCTAACTTACTCCTGTCTCTGGACTTGTGTGAAACTTCCATTTGTTTCTCTGAGACATCTTATACATGCCAAGCAGCCTTGAGCTCTCTCTCTCTCTCTATGTCAACCAAGGGTGACTTCAAACCTCTGGCCCCGCAGCCTCTACCCCACAATGCAGTGATTGCAAAAGTATACACAGTTATTGCAGGGATGGGAATTGGGCCCATGGCTCCTATATATTCAGTAGATGCTCCACCCACTGAGCTACATCCAAAGCCTCACTCTAATCATTTCTCAGGGCCAATCAAGGCCATCTTCCCCCATACCTTGGATCTGGGGTCAAACCCAAGGAAACCTGGCAGGCAAAAGTTCTACCAAGTGATTTAGGCCCCAGTGTAAGGAGCTGTTTATTCTTCTTACCAAAAAGAAGGGAGGTGTTAGATCAAAATTGGTGGAGATAACTTGAAAATGAAGGAAACAGATAGGCGTATCCAGAAGCAGAAAGGCTTCCTTCTCTCTGAGGAAGTGAGACTGTGCACATATGGAATGGGGGTCTTAAAGTTGTTATAGGAGGAGAAAGGAGAAACTGTGGGGCTGGAAGAGTCCATCTGCAGGCCAGTCCTTCCTGTAGTCTCCAAGTGATAGATGCCAGCCATTTTGGTTTGTAGATCTGCTGATCAGAGCCCTCCACAGGTGCCTTCAGTCAAGTCAACTTTTCAGTTCAAAGCTTCTCAGTCTACCTGAGGCTTTTAGGTCATTACAGTTCAGAAGGGAGGAAGGGCAGAAAAGAGGGTGGAAATGGAAGGAGGAAGGAGAAATGGAAATAAAGAGGACTAGTAGTGCCTCCTCATTACCTTGTTTACGTCAGCCTTTCTGCCCTTTGTTTTTCTTTTTTTGAGATGGTGCCTCACCTATCCCAGGCTGGCCTTGAACTCACTAAATAGCTTTCCTTGAGCTCCTGTTCTTCCTGCCTCCACCTGATGAGATTTCAGGGAAGCAGCACCTTTCCTCACAAATAGGACCAGATTTTTTTTTTCCTTTCTGTTTTAAAATTTTATTTCTTAAAAATGTGTCTGTGAGTCTGTGTGTGGTTCCCAAGGAGGTCAGAAGAGGGCACCAGATGCCGGGAAGCTGGAGTTCCTGGCTGTTGTGAGCAGGAAACTGTACTAGGGTCCTCTGGAAGAACAGCAAGCTCTCTTAGCTGCAGAACCATTTCTCCAGGCCATGGCTTATTCTTTTTGAAACTGAGAGTTGAATCTAGGCCTTGGGGATGACAGGCAAGGGTCACATCCCTGGCTCTTGATGCAGCTCTCAAGTCAGTTGAGTTACATATTAGCCAGAAACTGGAATTCAGTAAGCCAAAGAAAAGAAAGAGGGAGGAATTCTGCCTGCAACCTCATGGGATTCACTGTCCTTGTCCTGACTTCCCAGTGAAAACAGGCTTCTTTTTGTGTATTGATTGGAATGTGTGTAGAACTAGCTATGTTCTCTGCACACAGTGTCCGTAGCACACAGTCAAGACAGCCTAATGTGTATGCAATTTCCTTGTGTGCAGGGTCCAATTGCCCAGCTTAACAAACCACACTCAAGAAACTAATAAGCATTTCAAACTTAAAGACCTCCCACTGCTCCCAGGCTCCTTTAATTTGGATTCACCATCCCTTGTTATGACATTTCTTCTCTGTGCTTCAAAATTACCTTTGCTCTGTCTAACCTGAAAGACAGTGGCAGAAGGAGGAAGTGCCTTCATTTTCTCGTTCCCCCACTTACCAAGTCAGGGACAGCGAGACCAAGCTGATATCCACAGAGATGCTTCGGAAAATCGGACTTTGAGCTCTTGAAGGATTCTGAAAGAAACAGCCTCAGGGGGAAGGTACATGCTCATTATTATTGTTATTATTCTGAAAGTATTGGAGGAAAAGCCAAAACTAAATACGATCTGATACCAAAAACGTTCTTGGAAAAAATTTGACTGCCAACAAAACACTCAGGCCACCAGAGTTTTTCTGATGACATCATACTCCACAAACTATTTTTATTGGTGGGAAAGCCCTTAGGTGTTGTGAGAGCGTGGAGTTTCCACTGTAGCACAAGGAAAAATCTCTGTGGCTTCCTTTAAGGGTCTACTGAATTCCATGTGCCAGTTTTTTTTAACCAAGCTGAGCCTGTTTGGGGCATTTGTTAAACACTGAAGAAACTTTCCTTCGGTTCTCCAAAGCGAAGGCTGACTCCAAGTCTACAATTTTGTTCCCTGAGCATTTCTTTCACAGAATCCTTGGGATGCCACGTGTATCAGTTCCCCACAGAGGTAGGAAGCGAGGCCGCGCGGGTCAAGCTGTAGAAAGGAATCTTTTGTCGGGGGGAGAAGGGGGGCGCAGGAAGTGAAGAAGGCTACACGCCTGCATTTTCATCCGATGAATTCAGTTTGCAGGCAAGTTCTAAGTCCGCTATGCACTGCGATGCTGCACTAAAAATAGCTTCAAGCTTACTTCCCTCCTTTCCAGCCTGTAGTCCCCCAGACAGAGGCCCCGCTGTCTGCCAGGCTGGGCTGGAATTAGTACACGGTGCGTATCCCTGCTGCTGGAGGCAGCAGCCTTTGCCAATAGGCTTGTCTCCACTCCTGTGTCCTTTGGTTACCTGTGTCCAGGAGGCCGGCCACGCCCGTCCTTAACCACTGATGTAAAGGATGTCATGGGCTGACTCACTCTCTCTGTGTTATTTCAGACAGCAGGCTGTTCCTGCCCCCACCACCTCTCTGCATGGCAGCCTTCCCTTTTCTGAAATCTGCCCCACCCTCCCGTGTATCCAGGAAACCTCAGCTTCAAAACTCTTCTTCCCTGCAGTCCATTCCTTTCTCTCAGCTGCTATCTTTGCTACCCTCTAGCCCACTATGAACCCTCAAGCTGTGTTAATGGCTCTTGGATAGGTTTTGTATTTATGAGTTTCTAGGTACCATCTGTATGTGGCCCCCTCACCCCCATCTGACATACTAGAAACATCACTAAGCCTGGGAACCATCCTCGAAATCAAATCGGGTTAATAATGTATAGTGTAGAGATTCTGTAGGATTAATGACACAAAGGAGTTTGGTAAAGATTGATAAAGTACCAAGTTCCTAGGTAGATGGGAATGTAGGCCTTTTTGTGATCAGGGAGTCTTAACAAATAGGTGAGGTAGTTTCGTTTTTCAGATAAACTCTCACAGTGTTGCCCAGGCTGGCTCTCAATTCCAGACTCAAATGATACTCTTAGCTTAGTCTCCAGAGTAGATGGAACTATCCTCACTCACTACCATACCTGGCTCAAAATAGGCAATTTGAGCATAAATTACAGTGTGTCTTAGTTAGTGTTACTGCTGTTGTGATGAAATACTGTGACCAAAGCAACTTGGGAAGAAAAGGGTTTATTTGGCTTACACTTCCATATCACTGTTTATCATTGAAGGAAGATAAGGACAGGAATTCAACAGGGCAAGATCCTGGAGGCAGGAGTGGACACAGAGGTAATGGAGAGTTGCTGCTTATTGTCTTGCTCCCCATGGCTTGCTTCCCTACTTATAGAACCCAGAATCGATTGCCAAGGGATAGCCCAACCCACAATGGGCTGGGCCCTCCCCAGTCAATCACTAATTAAGAAAGTGCCCTACAGGCTTGCTTCCAGCAGAATTTTATGGAGACATTTTCTCTATTCGCTCCTTTCACATGGCTCAAGATTGTGTCAAGTTGACATAAAAACCAGCCAAGATATAGTGCAATAAAACCATCTAACATTCCAGCACTGCCTTTCTAAGGGCTGGAAGGGAGCAGGAAGGGAGTTGGAAGCTGGAGTGTCAACATTCAGGTTCAAGACACAACATGTTCAAGGGACACATGAAGATTCTCTCACTTTCGTGACAAAGGACCTTTCTTCACTTTCTCCTCAGCATGTTTCTCCTTTCAGGTGACATTCCACCACTTAGTCCCTATAAACACGTTAACAATTGAGAAAAGTCGTCAAGGCCTGGTAATCACACGGAGCTTGGCCTGACTTGTTTTTACTGCAGAACTGTCTCCTAACGGTGGAAATGTGTCTGCAGGCTCCAAGAAGCTTTTAGAGGAACAGAAAGGAGTGTGAGGGCTGTGGGGTAAATTCGCTGGTAAATCATGTGCTCAGCATGCACAAGATTCAACACTAAAAATTAGTGAAAGAAAAAAAAATTCAAAGAGAAGGAGGGAGGAGGAAAAGGAGAAGAGATGAGGTTAAGCATGTACAACATGCACAGTTCTGTACTGTGTACCCTGTCACACCTAAACACTCCTGAAACACTTGGTTCAGAGCAGAGGCAACCATATACATTTTGAATTGCAGTGTTTTTTACTGCACATACACGATTTTCTGTATTTTTAGAAGTAACATTCCTTCTCCTGGCTAGCTTTGTTTCCTGTCTCAGTCTTCAGACTATGCTATCTTGCACAGACCAGTCCCCTCCCTTGAAGTGCTAGAATGCAGAATGAGACATCTTTAGTGTTGCCTCCTCTTTTCTCAATCTTCTTACCCTTTCTCACAGCCAAGTCTGCTGTTGGTTGTCTGTTGGTATTGGTTTGGTTTTGCTGGTGGAAATGTCACGTAAGGCCTTACAGATGAGCTATGTCTACTTCCCATTGTTGACTATTTAAAAATCTGTACCAGGTACCAATCATATATTCTGTTATGTATTATTCTCTTAAAATATTAATCCTAAAGCCAGGCATGGTAATGCACTCCTAGCAGAGACAGGCAGATCTCTGAATTCAAGACCATCCTGGTCAATAAAGTGAGTTCCAGGACAGCCAGGGCTACACAGAGAAACCCTGTCTTGAAAGCCAAAAACAATCAAACAAACAAACAAAAAGCCCTGAATTTAATTACGTACTTGTTATGCTGAACATTGTAATTTGGAGTCAAGAAAACACAATCACCACAAGCATGTGGCAGAGACAGTGCTCGCTACATTTCCCGTGTGCTGTCTCCTAAATTAGGCCAGGAGTACAAGCTAGTTCTGCCCAGTAAACTACAGCTCCATCTCTTGTCCATGGCAGAACTGGTTTTTTGTTCGTTTTGTTTTGCTTTTTTGTTTTGAGACAGAGTCTCTCTATTTTGTAACCCTGGCTGCCTCAGAATTCGCTCTGTAGATCAGGCTGGCCTTGACCTCAGAGACCTGCCTTCTTTTGCCTGTTGAGTGCTGGGATTAAAGGTGTGCCCCTCATCACTGGGCTCCATGATTGTACTCTTGACAAATCTCAAGATGGAGTCATGAGCCATTAGATGAAAGGACATCCTGGCTTCTTAGTGGAATGTTGATAGGACAGCTGGAGTTAAGGTTTCCCCTTTATGTGAGTAAGAAAACACCTTTCATATGAGTCTGAACTAGAATTTCTATCATTGTGATGAAGCACCATGACCAAAAGCAGCCCGGGGAGGAAAGGGTTTATTTCAGTTTTTACTTCCACATCATAGTCCATCACTGATGAAAGACAGGGCAAGAATCTGGAGGCAAGAGCTGATGCTGAGGCCAGGGAGGATTGCTACTTATTGGCTTGCTCCTCCTGGCTTGCTTGGCTTATTTTCTTATAGTACACAGTGGTGGTGCACGCACACACGCACACACGCACACATGCACACAGTGAGCTGGGACTACCCCCCCCCAATCATCAACCAAGAAAATGCACCATAGGCCAATCTGATGGAGACATTTTCTCATCTGAGGCTCCTTCTTCCAAAACAACTCTAGCTTGTGTCAAGTTGTCATGAATTTAGCCAGCACACTATTTTCTTTTTTTCTGGAGTATTAAGGCTTGTTGTAATTGCATAATTTGACATTATTCTAACCAATACCACATAGAAACATTAATCAAATATGGACTTTATTCCTATTTCTACCACTACCCAAGAGAATCTTTCTAAAAACACAAAGTTGGGCTAGGGCAATAGCTCAGTCAGTAAAGTGCTAACTGTGCAAGCATGAAGACCTGAGTTCAATACCCCATAATCCACATGAAAAAACAGTACAGAGTGTCGTGGATTTGAATTCCCAAAGCTGGGTAGGTAGAGGCAGATGGATCCTGGGCTTACTGGCTGGCCAGCCAAGCCTGGTGAACTCAAAGCCACTTACAGACTCTATCTCAGAAATCAAGGTGGATGGCTCCTGGGAAACAACACCTGAAGTTGTTCTCTGGTCTCTGCACACACATGTACTTGCACACACATGTATATACATGTGTATAAATGCACACATCCTCAAAATTTATAGAGATCATATACATCTGTAATAGAAAAATCATGTATACCTGTTGCCTGGAACCCCTGCTTTATTTGCGTGTGAACTCAGGGAGGTGCTAAAGTCTCTAGTGGGGTAGAGAGAGTCGGGGAGGGAACCTCCTTCTATGTGGCTGCAGGAAATGCCTCATCCTTTTTGGGTCTAGCCTGTTGGGGGTGGCTAGGAGCACCCACACCCCTGCAAAGAACCCCTCATCTATGTTCTGTAAGGAAGCTCAATAAATTCGTTCATTCCCCAAAGGACACTTTGGCAGCATTGTGCCTTGGTTTGTCCTTGGGACCTTAGCAGAAGGGGTAGATGTTACTTACATCTCTCCTGGAAAGTAATTTTAAACACCAAATCCACATATGAATATATTTATATTTATGTATTGTTTTGGAAGCTACTTGACAACATATCCTGTTTATTTTCCCAAAAGCAGTAGAAATTATTCTTGAGCACAGTTCTCTGTCGTTGCATAACATCGAGTTATAATTGTCCCATAATTTATCTCCTGCTGGACAATCTCCTATCTCCTTCCACCTAAATTCCTTCCATAACATTTTGGCTCGTTCTCTACATATTTTATCACTTACTTCCCCTCCTACTCATTGGCCGACTCTTAACCATGTACATTCACAGAATGCAGATGAGATAATCCAAAAATAATAGAAGCAGCCATGAAATTAGCAATGTGTGATATTTTGGGGCGAGAAAGGAAGAAGCAACGTTTATGCAACGTAGTCACTGTTATAATTATTATTCTCATTGTTACTCTTATTTGTTGCTATGTTTTAGTTTTTATTCTCAGAGTTGTGGACCCAATGGTAGGAACAAAATGAAATTTCAGGAAGGAAAGAACCAGGAAGCTATTCTGGTTAGGATAGGTATGCTGCCAAGAAACAAAGCAACAACAAGCTCAAATGAGCAATGTTTTAAGTAAGACAGACACTTTTTATACTTTCACATAAAAGTCTGACGTAGGTACCTGTGCCATCGATGGCATTATAGTTTCAATCTGAAATGTCTCCTGCAGTCCTGTGTTTTGAATGCTTGTTTCCCACCTGGGACCTAGCTGCTGGAAGTGGATTACTAGGGTTGGGCCTCTGAAGGACAGAGCCTGACACTTGGTCTAGCCTTGTCTCTTTCTCTTGGGCTGCCATGGTGTAAGGTACAGCCATGAGCCCCACCAACCCATTCCCACCATAATAATCTGAATCCTCTGGCACTCTGGGACCTTAAGTTGTTTCTCATAGAGACAGAAACACAAAGTAACTTAGGTCCGCTCTTCTCCATAACCCCTTGAAAATTTTTCCATTCTTGGGGTGGTCACCTTACAAGATTTGAAAGGTTACTTCAATTTTAGTCATTATATCAACATCCTACCAAGAGGAGAGGCTGTTATTTTTTTAAAAGTCATCTCTTTTCAATTCATTTTTGGGATAAGTTGAATATCCCATGTCTACTTATCATCTGGCCTTGTATTGATGCAAGGGAGAAAATGTCTTCTGAGTGTTCTTGCACCCAGATAAAAATCTGGGATGCCATTTCCACAGAAGGAAGCAAAAATGGATATTCGTGAAAGACCAGGTATCTATCTACTCTAAGGACTTCTTGGGTTTTTTATTTTAAAAAAAATTTTTTTGTTTTATTGTTTTCAGAAGTAAATACTGCAATCATGCTCCTGATGGAAGAAACTCAACAGGAGAAACCAGCAGTGAAGCATAACCGAACTCTGGCAATGAGTAGACAAGCTAAGCAAATTCATGTTCAGTGTCTTAGTCCCTGTTGGGTCTCTAAAATCAGCCAACTCCTATGGAATGGACATGTGCTAAGGGAAAAAAGAACTGTAACTCCCAAAGCATCTTAATGAGCACCTGGTTTCATCAGAGGGCTGCTAACTGATACGTGGGAAGCCGAGCTTGGCAGATTCCCAGTGTAGCTAGGTACTATCCCTAAGTGAGAAGAGGGGCTGAATGTACAGGAGAAGCCTGTCTCCTTCGTTCTCCTGAGACTTTGCTCTGGTTGCTTCACCCATGTCCCTGATCTTTGTAAAGAAATGGTGCTTCTCTCTCGTTCCCTAAGATGCTGTTTAAATCTTTGCTTCTCAAGTTAGCTGTTTCTGTTCCTTCAGCTGTTTCATGATACATTTGCTCACTCATCAGATAGCGGTAGAGTCTGTCATGACTAGATACCACCATGGCCATTGAAGAGGAAGAAGAGGGGTAAACCTGGGTAAACTAAACATGACTGTGCACTCGGACAGAACTCTTTAGACTGGCTGGTGGAGCATTCTCCCAGTGTGATGGGCTGCCTGACCAAACAAAGGACAGAGAGCGTCCGGAGGGCACATGGCTGATGTTTCAATTAACAAGTGTGTATAGAAGTTCAGTCAGTAGTGGGTGCCAGGCACTGTTTTGTCCTGTATATGCTGAGTCTACTGACTCTTCTAAGATTTATGACAATACTTTGAACACCTACTTACTATCACCCTATGTCACAGAGGATGAAACTAGAGCAGTCACTTGACCAAGGTCGCATAGCTAGTAAGTAGTAACAATAAAGTGGAATCCAGGAAGACTGGCTCTAACCATCTATGCCGTTCTGTGTTCCCAGGATTCCTGGAATGTAGTTGGTATTCTACAGATGTTTGTTCAGAGGCAGTGAACTACAGGGTCAGTTGAGCTAGCTGCTATAAAGGGTCGACTCTTTTCTCTAAGCGACACTCTACAATGACAGAAAGAGACTGGCACGACAGATTTCTAAAAGCCTTTAAAACTCTGAACTATGGAATCTAAACTTTCCCTCTATTCACATAGCAATCTTCTAGGTTGGGTTTGAAGGAGATCTTGAGGGGTCATTTGGAAGGACTCTAGATTTCAGAGAGACTATCTGCAGTAGATGAATGAGAAATGCTTTAGTTTATCACGTTCTTAGTGCCCTCTCACCTTTGTGAACCCTGGGAGTAGCCAGTTCAGAGACTAAGAACCATACGCCATAGCAAGAATGATAGGCTATCAGAAGGTGGAAAGGTAAAGGGCTTTCCTCTTGGATAAAAATGGTTTTGTAGCAGAGAATGTTTGAATCACTCTTCCTTTCATTTTAAGAGTACTCAGATCATATATTCCTGCCCTTACAATAGAAACACAGTATAATGTCTTCCAAACCTCCATTCTTTGTAAATTTGGCTGCAAACAATATATTACTCCTGATAGCTTGCTCTAAATTACTCTCTTCGACTATGCTATGACATGACACTGTTTCCCAAGACCTGACGGTACAAAGCACCAGACCTTTGATCAAAGGCCAGCAGAGTCCCCATGATCTGACTGAATGCCAGTTCAGGTCATTATACTTTGGCTGGTCTTCTCTTCCCTACCGTGTCAGTTGGCTCTACTGGCATCCTTCCCCAAACACATGCTGCCTGGTAATCTGTGAATTGGCAGGACTGATTATTCTGGCAAGTGGTGGTCAGAAAAGGGCGTGCATTGAGTTTGGCTAGCACTGACCACAGGGGTGATGAGCTTCCTAAACTGTAATCAGCAGATGGATTGTTTTCTGTTTTGCAGAGCTGAAGTCAGCAGGGAAAGGGTTATGTACCCCTGTATTTGAGGATTAGACGTGCTATGGAAAATTTTAACTATTCTCTTTTTAAAAAATCTCTGAAAGCACACGATGGAATGATTTTGATTTTTTTTTTTTCCTTTCATTTTTGCTAGGACAGCAATTGAACACCAAGACTGTGAAAAAATGAACTTCGTGGGTGTCAGAGTGTGGTCACCATATCAGCTTCCAAGCCTTGTTAACCATCTAACATCTGAGTGTAGTCCAGTTGGATATGATCTATTATGATTCGAATGAGAAATGTCCCCCAGAGATGCAGGCATTTGAACACCCATCCCCAGCTGGTGGTACGGTATGGGGAGGCTTCGGTTATGCAGCCTTGCTGGAAGAAGTACATCAATGGTGACAGGATTTGAGAGCTTGAAGTCTCCCTTTCTTCCCGTTCCAGTTCTCTGCTTCATGTTTATGATACAGGATGTGAGCTCTCAGCATCCTGCTCCAGCCGCCATGCCTGCTCCTTGCTGCCATGCCTCCACCACTGTGGCCTCTTCATCCCTTGATACCATAAGCCAAGATACATTCTTCTCCACAGCATTTTGTCACTGCAACTGAGGAACACTCCAAATCTGGTTTAACTGTCTTGAAATATGTTTTCATGCTGGTCATACTTACAGATATGAGAACTAAGGATGCATCTTTTCCTAGTAACTCTTTTTTTGGCGGGGGTGGGGGGGTTGGGGGTGGATTAAAGTTAAAGGCAATCTAGGAACAAAGAATGATTCTCAGTATGTTAATCATTAGAATAGGAAAGCTCCTCTCTTGTCTGGTGGGTCAATTTCTTCCTTTATCCAAAATCCCACTTTATTTCTTCACAGAATTATTTTTATTTTACTTTATTTTTTGAAGCATGTCCTTATGTATCCCAGGCTGGCTCACAATAAGATGTAGTTGAGGTTGACCTTGAACTTCTGATCCTTTTGTTTGTGTTCCAGATGTGCACAACCCTGCCTGGCTTATGCCTTGCTGAGGATGGAATGCAGGGCTTCAGACACGGTAGGCTCTACCAACTGAGCTACAGTCTTAGCCCTCTTCACCAGCTTCTTTTAGATTACTTTTATGTCTATGTGTTCTTTTCTTTCTTTCTTTCTTTCTTTCTTTCTTTCTTTCTTTCTTTCTTTCTTTCTTTCT
>NW_026586173.1:3780803-3782527 GCF_907164565.1 Psammomys obesus | reverse complement strand
TCTTTCTTTCTTTCTTTCTTTCTTTCTTTCTTTCTTTCTTTCTTTCTCCTTCCTCCCTCCCTCCCTCCCTCCCTCCCTCCCTCCCTCCCTCCGTTCCTCCTTCCCTCCCTTCCTTCCTTCCTTCCTTCCTTCCTTCCTTCCTTCCTTCCTTCCTTCCTTCCTTCCTTCCTTCCTTCCTTCCTTCAAGACAGGGTCTCACTATGTAGCACTCACTGTCCTGGAACTCAGTATTTAGACCAGGCTGGCCTTGAACTCACAGGGATCCTCCTGGCCTTGCCTCCTGAGTGTTGGGATTAAGGTGTGTGCCACTGTGCCAGGAATGTGTTCTTGATTTACATAAGTTGTTCTTTATTTATGTTTGTCTGTCTCTCCGTGTCTGTCTCCCTGCACTTAATCTAAGGCCTTATGAATGCTAAACAAAGACAGCATGTTGTCACTGAGTCAGCTCCTCCTATCCTTTTCTCTTCCTCTTCTTCTTCCACCTCCTCTTTTTTGGAGACAGGGTCTTGATGCCATACCTATCTCTTTTCCTCTTAAGCTAAAAACTATGCTTTTACTGTTGTTCAGGTTATCAAATTATATCTTATTTACTGCTTTAAATAGCAGCATATCATTTCATAGCATACTTTTAACATATTGCTTGTCCATTTTTCTTGTTGTGGATACCAGGGTAAATACATACACACACACATACACACACACACACACACACTCACACACACACACACACACACACACACACACACGCTCATGTGAATAGACATATATACATTATTATTATTATTATTATTATTATTATTTGTAGAAATGCTTTCCAAATGTCCTGTCTATTTACATGGAATTGAGGAGTCAGAGGGCTTCACTGAGTTCTGACAGATAGCTTGACAAGTGGCTGTACTTATTTACATTGTACCAGCAATATATTTGCCATTCTTGATATTATTCATCTAAGTCTTAGTTGATTTGATTTACTGACTTTAACATACATTTATATAGCTGAAAAATCAATTAATTTACAAAACAAGAGCTAGGGAGGAGTTAGGTGAGCTGGACTCTCCAGGCCCCTCCCTAATGGGTTACCTTTTCCTTTGCACTGGCTCACGTGCCTGTTCCATACCCTGCTGGAGGAAATTTTTGTCATGACCTCCTCCCTGAACTACTTCCTTCTTTTCAAATTTAAATTTCCACCACACCTCAATAGGATATTGTTCCTCTTGTCTTCTCTCAAACCAAATATTGCCCACCCTGTGATGTCTGATTCTAGGCCCTCCATCAATCCTTATCTAAATACACTAGCTTATGTTGGTTCTCATTCTTACTATCTATCACACACTTGGAGAGCTTGTTTATACGTTTTTCTAGAAAGAGAAATCAACCAAACTGAAGATGTTGGTTGGGTCAGCTTTACACTTCCAGGAGGTCAGTACTTTGGATCACAGCCTTTGTTAGATTCATATTTTCTCAGCTTATGTGGGGTGTAGCTGCACTTTGCTATTTTGTAGGTTCCTCTTTCTTCCATCCTTATCCATCCCTTTTATTATTCTCTTTCAACCTAACACTAGATAAGACAGAAAAAAGGATAGACAGGAAAGGGCTCAACATTATCATTAGAGAACTTCCTGCTGCTCAGGGGTGGCCAGCGCCTTGATCTTTGCCATCAGGAGGATATCTAATTATTTCTCCTTCTCCTTCTCCTTCTCCTTCTCCTTCTCCTTCTCCTTCTC
>NW_026586173.1:3768687-3780793 GCF_907164565.1 Psammomys obesus | reverse complement strand
CTTCTTCTTCTTCTTCTTCTTCTTCTTCTTCTTCTTCTTCTTCTTCTTTCATCTATGCACACAACTACTTAACAAACAGAAATCAGCTGCAACCAATAGCAACCACCCAACCAAACAACAACCCAAAAACCTTGCCTCTCGGGGCTGTAGCATTTATATACTCTCCAAAAAGTCCCTAGAATTCCAAATGTCACACAATTGCAGAAATAATATGCAGCTGGCAAAATCATGCCCCTGCTAGATCATGAGGCAAATCATCAACAACGGCTTCGAAGCAGTGCTGTATCTCCACACCTGGGATTAAAATGAAAGCATATTCTTATAATATTTCTGTGTTTTTTAAAGAAACCAAAATTCCAAAATTCTCACTACAGTGAGGAAATTAAATCCATGAACTGGGCAGGCTCACCTACTACCTCAAGCCAGTCTTCCACAGGACTATAGGAAGATGTCGCTTGGAGAAAAGCAATTGAGTATTACAATTGCAAAGCACATACCTCTCAGTCATACCGACTCCCTGTCTCACTAGTTCATTCATCTTTGTTGATTCCGAGTTTGAAGAGTTAAATCCCATGAGCATCTTTAGAACTCTCTGTTGAGCTTTGCCTATTCCCTGTGGAGTCTGCCATTATTGATCCTTCAGCAACCACCTGCTTAGTTGCCTAACAACAAACCCTCTGTCTTTTTCCCATCTACCAAAATTAAATTAATTTAGAGAAATACCCCATCCCACTCCTGTTATACAAACTCCTATGTTGTATTAGAAATCAGAAATAGTTGTTTAATCAACATTTATTTTTTTTAATTACTTATTTTATGTGTCTTATTTTATGTTATTTTATTTGCCTACATGTCTATCTGTGTGCCTCATGCATGCCTAATTCCTTTGGAGGCCAGAAAAAAAAAAAAAAAAAAAAAGCAATGGATTTTCTGGACCTGGTGGTCTAGATGATTGTGAGCCTTCATGTGGGTGCTTGGAATCAAACTCAGGTTCTCTGGAAAAGCAACCAGTGCTCTTGACTGATGAACCATCTTTCCAGTCCCTTTGTAGACCTAGAACTCACCTAAAATTAATTTTTAAAGCTAAGTCTCTTGTAGATCATGCTGGCCTTAAATTTGCTATATGGCCAAGGATGACTTTGAATTTCTCAGTCTCTTTGTTCCAATGTCCAAAGAGCTGGAACTACTGTGAGGTATGTGCTACCTCACCTGGCCTCCTCATTGTTATGTCAGAACACTGACATAATTTAAGATGGTAGAGTCTAGCTATAAAACTGCAATTCCCAATATGTTTGGTAGTTGGCGATTGATATGACAGTTATTGCCATTAAAATGAAAGATGCAGTTTCTGTGTAGACTTTCAGGAATGTTCTTTAAGGACAAATGAATAACACCTTTGTCCTTTCTACTTCTTCCTCCCTAGGAAGTAAGCATGATATCCAAGAGTGGGGGTGGAATAGATACTGTTTTGGTATCATAAAGATGTAGGGACAGTATACTCTAAGGTTGCTGAGTAGCAACACAAAACAGAGTCTGATGACTACATGGGTCCAGGGTAATAAAGCTACCCTGGTCTGTCTTTGTTTTGGTTGGTTGGGTTTTTTTGTTTTCCAAGATAGGGTTTCTCTCTGTAGCCCTGGCTTTCCTGGACTCACTTTATAGACCAGGGTGGCCTCAGACTCACAGAGATCTGTCTGCCTCTGCCTCCCAAGTGCTGGGATTACAGGCTGCAGCACCGAGCCTGGCTCCAGATGCTTTGTAATGATTGTGGGGGAAAACCCTCCAAATCAGTTCAAGCACTCTTTTTGCGTGTTGTCATTTGCATGTATACAAACCTTTACTTGATTGTTTTACTGCACTTCCCTAGGAGTTTTGTTCTGGTTGCAACCTGATAGGGAAGTCAACTTACTACACTAAGCTTTGTGAGAGCCAAACAATTCACTAGGTCAGAACTCTCTAGCCTCTCATGGAGGCTGTGCCCCCTTCCTGTCTTCCACCTGGTGTATTCCTTGTCTGTTTAGATTCTCTCTCATTATAAAGCCAGAAAAGTGCCACACACCTCACTTTCTCATCTCTTCTGCAGCAAGAAACTGAATGTGGGACCTGAAGGGCAACAAACAAAGACAAAGAAAACAGGCCGCACGGAAACAAGTGCTGAGTCATCGTTGGCCTCCAGTGTGGAAGAGTACATCAGAACTGAGATGGGCAGTTGCTAGCCTTGGCATACTTCTGCATCACATCACCAGTCTGGATTCTAACGGCCTTTGAACATGTAGTATTGTTTATTACACTTATTTTAAAGTTAATTAATCCTTAAATATTTACATTTTTTGTACATGACAACATTTAAAAGCCCTTTCTTCTAGCTTGTTTATGCCACTAGGGATGAAATTCTGTTACTGGCACAAGGTGCCAAAAGAAGGTTGCTCTCTCCCTTGAACATTCCTAAGTCTTTCTCTCTCTCTCTCTCTCTCTCTTAAAACTCTTAGTTCCTTCTCTAAGAACTCTGGGCAGCCTGCTTGGCCAGTCAGTCATTCAAGCATGCTCAGACTGGTCTGAAGCTGTACACAGGAGAGTTCAGACTTTGTACTGAGACTCTTGTTCTACACGCCTCAGGCCAACCTCCTTTAGTGTTGCAAATGTCAACACAATATCCAAGTGTGGTATGTTGCCATGCTTAATATGTAAAATAGTTTTTGTGCTCAGTGAACAGTACTAGCAAGGAACATTTTTGTTTTTGTTGTTTTTGTTGTTCTTTTGTTTTTTGTTTCTTTTTTAAATCAACTTTGGGCTGGGAGTATACCTGGTGGGCAAGCACCTGCCTAGCATGTGCAGACCTCTGGGATAAATCCTTAGAATAGAAAAGAAAAAGGGCGGGAGTGTACTATGTTTAAAAAAAAAAATCCACAAATATGACTTAAAATGCATGAAGTCAAACAGGGATCTAAACTTTGATCAGCAATTAAGTACTTGAAAATAGGTTAGGAGCTTCTTTAGGAGTGTTCAAAGGAGATTCCAAAAGAGATATTGATTTGATGCAAATACGCATTCTATTTAAATTTACACCCTAGTACATTCTAGGTTCGAAAGAGCCAGCTCTCTATAACTGTATTCACATTCAACTAACTACTTCTTAAAAAGATTTGAGAAGAAAAGTATTGTACTGAAAACTTACAAGCCATTTTCCTTTAGCAGCACAGAATAACAGCTGTCTGCACAGAACTGATCTTGTATTAGGTATTATAAGTAATCTTATGATGACTTAGAACACCTAGGAGAAGGTGTTTTTAGTTTATATGCAAATATTTCAGCACTTTATGCAAAAAGACTTGAATCTCCATGGATTTTGGGATGGCACATCCAAAGCCAGTCCCCCAACAGACTCTGAAAGATGACTACTGCAGCTGAAAGGATTTGAGAAGAGATTTGGGAAGTATATGTTCCTAGTTAATTTGATACTCATTTGTATTGTAGATCAAATGGGGACCACAGAACAAATAGACTAGATATCTTCTATTATAACCCAAGCCTTCCAGGTCTTATACATTTTAATTATGCTCTGACCTCGCTCCCTCCATGGCAGGAATACCAGTCAATTCAAAGCAGCTTAAAGTCTATCTAGCTTATACAAGAGATTTGCAGGAAGAGGGAAATTTTTCAATTACTTTCATGGTCTTAGGCTCAAGGCCAAACATTAAGAAAGACTCATTATTTTCCCTTTCACAGAGATTTGGGTAAGATAGAGATACACGATTGGGGTTTGTTTTTGATGTTGTGTCCTGAAGAAGTTACAAAATGCCCCAGAGGAAATCTTTGTCTTGTTATAATTAAAGAAAAATAAATCTACACATGTGAGTGTAACAAACCACACCTTGCTACCAAGGATGTTATCGTTCCTTAATGAAACGGCCTTCCAAGAGAAAAGACTGATAAACAGAATCTGGCCGTTACTTTTAAAAGATAGTGAGTTAGACTAGAATTCATGGTCAGTCAGAAACAAGCTCTGCTTTGAGTAAGAATTCTTTGTGCAGCTGCTGCTAGAGAGCATTGTCCCTGTTTAGACAATATTTTGTCTTTTCTGTTCGTGGCACTGGGGATTGTATGCAAGACACCAAGCTTGCTAGGGGAGGACTCTGCCACTGAGCTACGTCTTCAGCCTACCTTTTGCTTTTTAGCAAGAACTCTAGGGACGGGGTGGAACGAGTCGCTAGTACTCTGACCTGACCCGACAGGTGTGCTCCTGTGACTAAACAAATTCAGGTCTGGGGCTGTATCTCAGTCATAGAACATTTGCCTACCTATGTCAGAGATCGAACCCCAGACTTAAAAAAAAAAAAAAAATCACAGACTATGGAAGAAAGAAGAGCTTTTGGAAACATCATTTGCCTTAAGTGGTAGCACTCAGAGGATAGAGGTGTTAAGAGGGTAGCATAACCTACTTATTGAAGAAGAATAGTCATAGAAACAGAACGGGAAAGATTCTGATCGGGCAAACCATCTTTCTCCCCTTTTTAAGAGAGCCCCATTGTGTGGCCCTGAATTCAGCATCCCCCTGCCTCAGTCTGATAAGTGGCAGGATGACAGGTTTGGACTAGTCTACCTGGCTAGTAACATCTCTTTTTGTTTTGTTTTGTTTTGTTTTGTTTTATGTGCATGTGTGTTTCCTCTGCATAGATGTTATATGTACCATGAGCATACAATGCTCATGTGTGGGCAGGAGTCATGGATGGTAGTAAACTACCATTTGGGTGATGGGAACCAAGCCTGCATCCTCCACAAGAATAGCAGGTGTCCTTAATTACTGATACCATCTTAATTGTTAAAATTTTTTATTTTGTATTTTATTTTACATGTATGAGTGTTTTCCCTGCATGTATGCCTGGGCAGATAGGTAGTTGTGGCTGCCATGTGGGTGCTGGGAACTGAGCTCACATCTTCCCAGACCCTACTACTTTAATTTTTGCATATGAGAAAACATCCAGAGTAATAGATACATTTTTGTTGCTGTTGTTTGTTTGGTTTTGGTAGATTCTGGATGAAGTCCTAATTCTAATTTTTCAGCTCTATTTTCATCTGCATACCATTTGGCCCAAAGATTATGATGTCTATGAGTTTACTCACTGTCTTTGTTACTTCTCTAGCTGTGAAGTGACAGTATGACCAAGGCAAATTATAAAAGAAAGCATTTGATTGGGGGCTAGCTTATAGCTTAGGAGTGTGACCCATGGCCATCAAGATGGGTGCAAGGCAAGCCGGCTTGATTTTGGAACAGTGGCAGAAAGCTCACAGCTGACTTACAAGTTGAAGGGTAGACAGAGACAGAGACTGGGCCTGGCATGGGCTTTTGCAAAGCTCATCCTCATTGACACACCTCATCCAACAAGGCCACAGCTCCTAATCAAGCATTCAAATGTATAAGCTTATGGTGGCCATTTTCATTCAAACCACCATACTCACCCCAAATGTCATATATTTCACAAAATAAAGGTACCACTTAAGTGAAAAAAGCCATTAGTAACAGTTTGGTGATGGTAAGAAATGTCCTTCACTCACGACTTCCAGCCTTCAGGGTTTAGGCCAATAGTGCAGAATGACAAAGGACAGGGCTAAGTGGTGTTAAAGTGTAAGTGTTGCTAAATTTTCATGATGACTAGATTAGAGTAATTAGAAATGGTGTGACTGAGTGCTAGGGAAGGGAAAAGAATTACTTTGTTATAGAAGGGAGGCAGGAAGGAAGGGAAAGAAAGAGAGAGAGAGAGAGAGAGAGAGAGAGCAAGAGATTTCTTGGGCAAACACACATTGCCCAAGTTTTAAGCAAGGACAGCCAGTGGGAAGGCAAGGCATGGCTCCTTCTGTTTTTTATAGATCTTGTTTTGATAGGTAAGGCAAGTTGCCTTTTTTCTGTTTCTGTTTTATTTCCTTTTGTTTTCCCCAAACCATTTAGCTACCCTCAAGTGTTTTTTTTTTCCCAGTAAAATTTAAAATTTTTATGAAAACTGTTCAAGTCCTAGAAATAACACAAAAGAAGATAGCATTTCTTATTAATGTCACATGGGAACAAAGGCCACCTTAAGATGGTAGGGCCATTTATTGCTGTTTATCATTGGCTAAAGATAAAGATACTGACATTATCTGCTGTGTTGGCTACTTTTCCTGCTGCTATGACAAAAGAGACTTAGAGAAGGAAAGGTTTATTTTAGATCACGGTTTGGGTGGACAGTTTGCCATAGCTGGAAAGGTGTGGAGATAAGAGCAGCTGTGCTTGCAGAAGAATGAGGTAGCTGGTCCCACTGGGTTCACAGTCAGGAGCAGAGAGCTGGACTCTGGTGCTCAGCTAGCTCTTTGTATGCGTTCACGGTGCAACCACAGCCCATGGGCAGTGCTGCCCAGGACAAGCACGCTCTTCCTGCTCAGTTAAACACCTCTGGGAAAACCCTCACCAACTGAGTTTGAGTGTGAAATGTCTCCCGTAGGCTCAAATATATGAATTCTTACTCATCAACCAGTTGGCACTGTTTCCAAAGGTAGTGGAACTTATTAGGAGGCGCTGAAGGAAGTGGGTCATTGGGGTGGGCCTTGAGACTTCAATAGCCTGGTCCTACTTCCTGTTTGTTCTTGGCTTCATGAGTGTGGATACTATACAAGCAGCCAGCGCCCTACTTCTACGAACATACCATCCCTGCCTGCTGCAGTACTGGCCTTACCATGGACTTTACCCCTCCAGAACCGTAAGCCAAAATAAATTCTCTCTCCTTTAAGTTGTTTTAGTTAGTCTGTTTTGTCTCAGCAGTGAGAAAGTTGACGAGGTAGCAACATGTCCATTTGATGTCTATTTGATTCTAAATTGCACCAAGTTGACAACCAAGATTAGCTATCACACTTGTTAAGTTATAGATTTTTTTTGTCTGATAAAGTTGCAAATAATTTTTGGTTCTTAAAACAGATCCTCTCAAAGATTTGTAACATGTTGGATGTTAGCCTGTTTTAATAAAATCAAACTTGGTAACCTCAACATTTTTTTGTTAGAGATTGTTTTTAACACTGCAAATCTGTCAAAATATCACTGGTTTTAGTATCTCCTGGAAATATGATAATATCTCTGGACATATCTGCACATATGATATTATGTAAATTATCCTTTTACCCACCATTCCCATTGCCACCTAAAAATATCATTGGAATTTTTATATTGGATATTTGTTTGGGGAATTATTCTGGAATTACTAGCCATGTTTAGATTTTGAGATCCTTCCCAGAGAGGTTTTGGATTCCATTCATCTAGATGCTATACATGTTCTGTCCACCTTATTTTTTGACAATTTATGTTTTAGTTATTGTTAATGAGAATTGTTTTAATTTTTATTTTCTAAACACTTATTTTTTATTTATTTTAGGATACAGGAAAGATTAAATAAGATATATTAGTTCTATTTTTATGTGCAGGAGTATTTTCCCTGTATGTATGTCTGTGTGCCATGTGTGTGCCTGGTGCTCACAGAGATGAAAAGAGGGGATTGTATTCCTTGAACTGAAGTTATGGATGGTTGTAAGGCCTCATGTGGGTGCTGGGAACTGAGCCCAGGCTCTCTGAAAAAAACAAGTTCTCTTAAACACTGAGCTCTGATGTTTTAGTGTTTATCTTGTAACTGGTCAGTTCGTGAATTCTCATATTATTTTTAATTTTTTATTTATTTTTATTTTATGTTTATGGATGTTGTTTCCACATGCATTGTGCAGCCCTTTTAGATTTCCTGGAACTGGAGTTACAGATAGTTATGAGCTGCTGGGTGGCAAATGGGAATTGAACCCGAGTCCTCTGGCTCAAGGGTAGATCCTTGTCCAGCCCAACACTTTCACAAGGTTGCCCAGAAAAGTAGACTTTTAGTAAAATAGACACATAGGAAAAATATCCTTGGACTACTTAACCTTCATTCCCACCTAGCGCTCTTCTCCTGCTGGTCTATCTGAGGCCTACATTCTCTGGTGTTGAAGACAGGAAGTGTGCTCCATTTGATACTAACATTCCATTCAGGTACCGTTATGCTAATGGTTTCTATATATAGTAACTATTATGTTCTCCGAATTTTCCCCAGCATTTCAAAATAAAAGTAAATCTAAAAGGTGCTGTTTGGACAGATCAAGGATGCTTTAAAAGGTGAACCTGGGAGAAGTGCTTGGAACAGGATGCCTAGTTCCTGCTCTTTTGGGCCAGGATGCTCCATACAGGTGGTAGGAGGGGTCAGACCAGTAGCATTCCTGCTTCTACCAAGCGGCCCTGGTCTCTGTGCTGGCTTTGCCAAGGGCAGGCCCATGATAGGCTCTGCAAACTGAATGCTGAATACAGAGTACTTCTCTGTGTCTTTCGCCTGTGCAGCAGGCTTGTCTGCCCCAGATCACACTTGAATAGATGAAAAGAACCCGTGTTTTGTTTTGTTTTTTCCTGCCTTGGATTGAGGCCTGCAGTGGAGGCCACAAAGGCGTTTACGGACAAACTTAAGTGGAAAGGCAGCAAAGAAAGCAGAGAGAAGACTTGGGAAACTGGAAGAGGACACAACCACAAACGTTTCCTGCCGATGGAGATTATCAGTCGTCCCGTGGCCTGCTCATTCTCATTTGGAGAAATGAAAATTGCAAAGCAACTCATTCTAGTCTCTTGGGGTTTCTCTGAAGAAACATCTCGCAATCTCTTTAAGGAAATCTGTCAGTGCTAAAGCGAGGGGGCATCTTTGGAGAGGGAAATACCTCATAAGCAAGGTGGATTTCTTCCCTGAAGCTGGATCCAGGAATTCAAGAGTTTATCAAAAGTAAGAGAAATACGCATTATGTATGACAGTGATGTTGGGGACCTAGCAGTGATTTCTCTCATTCTGCTTTGTCTGGTAGGTAATTGGTTGTGAGAACTGGCCCAGCTATTTGAAAGCTGTCTTTGGGATTATTGGAAAGGCGAGTCCTTATTGTAGTCTTGGTCAGGTGAGAGCCAATAAAATGGGAATCTCTTGTCTGAGCACTGGCTACTTCTTCGGCAGGTTACCTGAGATCTTTGACAACAAATCCAGCTCTAACAATGATAAGGAAGGGTCTGTTTATAGCTCTGAGTTGGGGCTGAGCAGCCAGTGGGATCTGTGGTGCTTCTGTTGGTGATGAAGATTGATTCTGCTAGGCACTGGATGGGTTAACTTTTGGCTGTTTCTGAATGACCGGAAACACGTGTTTGGGGAGGAAAATAAGTAGAAAGACTATCATAATAATCAAAAGCTGTAAAGTGTATGATTTTGATGATGAATTCTCTTCTACATGACTTTATTTCTAGTCTTCTTTTCTATCTCCTTGTTGCCAATCTTTGCTAACCTTTGAATAGTGTTCTCAAGTGCCTGGCCTTGGTGCCTGAGCAACTATGTCAATACCCATAGTGATGGAGGTTAACGTGGGGAGTCCCAGCTTCACCCCAGAATGACTAGATTTGAAGGCAGGGAGGAAGGAGGAATGTGCATATCAAATTCTTTCAAACTTGAGAACATCTGAAGGCCTCGAGACACGAGTTTAAACCATAACGCTGCTGGTTGTGTGTGATGTTAGGGAAATCATCCAACCTTTCTCTCATGTCTCTGGCACTTACAAAGCAGATATAATTGTACTTAATTGAGTCTATTGTTGGAAATGCTAAGTAACATATTTATAATTAATGTGAATAGCTTAGCATGGAGCAAAGTAAGTGTTTCATATACGTGAGTGCTTATCTGAACAAAATACATGGAACATTTCTTATGCTCCCTGCCTGTTAATACCGTGCGGTACTCTGAGGACTACAGAGTAACTGCATATCAAGTTTGTTTACATTTTACCAACATGTCCCTCTTTGCCCTTTAATGGCCATTCCTCCCCATACCCTGTCGTCCAAGTAAATAGCTAGGTGCCTTGAGCCCTTGTCCCAAGTGTTTGCTCAGGAGAGCTTTTCCTGTTGATCTTGTCCCTGCCGCTCCTTGCCTTGCTCTTCTTGTCACTATGCCTGCTGGCTCTGTTTTCTGGCTCTCATTTTTGCTGCCTAGCTCAATGCAGTGGCTTCCAGGCTCAATGTGTTGGTTTGTAGGCTCAGCTTCTCTTTAGACTGCATGTTATCTTTATTTTGGCATTATTTACCATGTTCTGAAAATACTGCCCTCCTTCCTCCCTTTTCCTGTGGACCTCCCAGGGGTGCAAAGAGGTCCTCCATCCTCTGTCAGGAAGAGGTTCCAAATTCCCTGTGAACAGACACAGATGGAGTAATGGAAAACAATTGAATATTTGTTCAAAATCACTCCCCTCCTGATTAGAGCATTTGGTCCATATTCCATTTGATAAACATCTTTATGTTTGCTTTTAAAATCATTTTCACTCCTTAGTCTTTGAAGATTGGAGAGTAGGGTTTTTTTTTTTTGTGGTTTTTTTTTGTTGTTGTTTTTTTCTGGAAAGAAGGCATACTCAGTAAGTTTGCAAGAGCAATTAAAATAGCATGGTGAGCATGCCCGGGGCACACACGTACACTCAAGCAAAACACCCCCACAAATAAAACAAACAAACCTAAATAAATAAATAAATAGATAGATAAATAAATAAATAACTAAATAAATAAATAAATAAATAAGGGCAACAGGCAGGACAGCCTCCAACTCAAGGAGCTGGTTATTAATTGCCCAAAGCTTGAAATGTCAGCTGCGTTTGGGTGGGTGGTGCCTCCCCTATCTCTTGCTTGCCTACTTTGAACAACTGAGTCCTCTCCCCAAGGAAGCAGTAAGGAAAGGAAGCATCCTTGGCACAGTTGCCTCTCCTTAATGGCTGAGTGAGCATATAGGCTATATGAAAAGGTAGCCCAAAGGAATAATGTGAACAATCTCCTTCTTATGTTTCTTTTAAAGGAAGGAGTCGGGATATATTATTGCCCTTCATTTCCCAGGTGTGCAGCTGGAGGGATGGACGCAGTGGATCATTTTCCCAAATCGGCAACCTGGGTCTTTGGTGGAAACTAAACTAAACTAAACTTGTTCCGTATCTGGTAGCCCTGACAGTGCAGACCCCTCTCCCTCGCTTCCCTGGAGAGAGCTCAATTAGTTTGTATTCTCTGTCTCTCTTTCTGTCTCTTATTGAAACAGAAACTTGACCTCTGGGCCCAGCTTTTCACAGGTAGCTAGTACGCTGTGGTAACAGCTCAGAGACATGTTTGTCTGGCCTGGCCCTGGATTGCTAGCTTAGGAGAACCATGTGTCTCTTTGTGGGTTACAAGGCACCAGCCCTGAATTTTAGAACCCCTTCTTACAGTTGTTTAGAAGCTATTGAAAACTTATGTGCATGTGTGTATCTGGTGTGGCCCGTGCGAATGTGAGTGCAGTGCCCTGGTGGGCCAGAGGCTAGAGTCGCGAGCCACCTGATATGGCTGCTGAGAACCAAACTCAGGACCTGTGAAAGTAGAGTTCATGCTCTTAACTGTTCAATAATCTCTCCAGCCCGGAGCATTTTTGTTTTAAATTGATGTCTTCATAAGGTTAATTCAACGACCAGGTAGTAATAAACTATGAAATAAATATTTATGTTTATAGAAATCCAAATAAAAACATGAATGAAATATATGAAACTCAAGAATAAAATTAATGACTATGTAGATCAGGTCCTGAGAGAATATGCTAAGAACTGAATCTGTTTCCTATAATAAACTAGATCTAGGGAGTAATTAGCATCAGACAGCATTAACTCTGTTCTCAGCTGCTTGAGGATTTTATTCAGTTACAAAACTATAACTTTCCTACTGGAACATGCATGAACTTCAGGGCATCTCTTACTGGATCAGGCAGGCCCTGAGCATAAAATTAGTTTTAAAACACATCCCAGGACTTCCTATGTGAAAGTGGGAAGTGTTAGAGAGGCAGAGAGGGTTTTAAGGGACAGATCTCCTAGCTCAATCGTAATGGTATCTGTAATCCCAACACCAGAGAGGATGAAGAAGAAGCAGCTTGACTTTGGGGCCAGCCTGCTACATACACACTAAAACTGTACCAGAGGGGGAAGGGGAAGGGAGAGAAAAGGAAAGAAAAGGAAAGGAAAGGAAAGGAAAGGAAAGGAAAGGAAAGGAAAGGAA
>NW_026586173.1:3757275-3768677 GCF_907164565.1 Psammomys obesus | reverse complement strand
AAAGGAAAGGAAAGGAAAGGAAAGGAAAGGAAAGGAAAGGAAAGGAAAGGAAAGGAAAGGAAAGGAAAGGAAAAAAAAGTCTCTTCTGGATCTCTTTTATTTTTAACTAAGCACTGAGCTCTAAGTCTCAGCTAAGGTGAGGGGTGAGAGAACGATTTTTGTGTGGTTGTTTTGGAGTGTGTGTTGCTGGGGATTGAACTCCGGACCTTATGCTAGGTAGCTCTGTACCTCTGAGTTGCATCTGAAATAGGAGAGAAGGCTTCTAATTTTCAGAAGTCTATGATGTGTACACACTGTACACACTTTAATCAGCAAAGATGACCTAGCAGGCACTGTGGTGGAGGACAATAAAAGAGAGTATGGTATGGATATATGATTACATAAAAATAATGAAAACATTTATTGACATTAAAAACTAAACAATGCTATTAAGGGAGATTTTTTTCTTTTCAAATCTCTACTGTTTTTCAGATATAGACTACTATACTTAATGTCTTTGGGACGAACAGTTATTTTCACTTAAACACAAAAGGCCTTCCTCCCTTTCAGCATCTAAAGTAGGATTCAGGAGCAGCTTAGTAGGTCATCAATCATTCATATGTCTCGTGCTCCAGGTGTCGACTGCGGGCATCTAGGCTGATTAAAGCTGTGTTTCTTCATTAGGAAGGCTGAGGGGAGTTCCACCATGCCAGGCTACCAGGCGGGGTCTCTGATGACGGTGGGCTACTGTAGTACACTTGATGGTCCTGAATACATGTAGGAAATCAAGCTGTCCTTTGAGGTAGGACAGTTCTGGTGGCAGCTCTCAGGCCTCTTCACTGGGTTCCTGCTGTGGCTGGTCATTCAGGCCATCTCTGACACTTTAAAATTAGTTACTGACACAGATTCCTAAAAGCACAGTCTGACATGGAAGAGCTACTTCTGAGAAACAAACTCAGTTCATCCTGAAGACCGAGGTTTAGAGGTTATGCACCAGCAGATGAGGGTTTATGTAATACTCTGCCTTTGTTCCCTGAGCCACATGTGACCTCTCTGCTCCTTCCTGCCGACACCATCCCCAACAGAAAAAAATCCAAGCTCTTTCGCCTCCCGTTCCTAGTCTCCTCCTGAGCCCTAGTAGAGAATAACAGCAGCTGCGACTTTTACATAACGTAAACACTTTATTTACTTTCGTGTTTAATTTCTGCTACTGCCCAATGTTTGCACAGCTGTTTGATGTCTGTATGCCCATAGATTAGCTCGTGCTGTTTTCATCTCTCTTAAACTGCAGGCATTGAGAATCAGAGGCACTCCCTGTTTGCCTTTCTCTGCCCAGCCTTTAGCATGGTCCCTACTGCACAGGTGAGAACTTAATTAGGTAGGCTGCGTCTCTCAGTGAGCTTCCCTCATTTCCCTAAAGCTAGCTTTCTCCCTTGGTAAAAAGAAAACACAAAATCCCTGACCTGCTCAGGAAAAACAGGGGGATTGGCTTCATTTTCCTTTTAAAGGACACCATGGAAGAGTCATGGCGATGATACTGCGGAAGCCTGTGTCTGGCCTAAGAAACCACTCTCTTGGGGGTGAGGGGGAGGCTGGGGGAGCCATATAGGGGCTAGTTTGGAGTCAGGGGTAGTTGTGATTATGGAATGGATTGACTCGAATCTGGCTTGCTTACTCATCAAAAGATAGTAACGAGTGCTAGGCATGGTGGCACATCCCTGGAATCCCAGCACTTGGAAAGCTGAGGCAGGAGAATCATGAGTTCCAGGCTATCCTGAGCTGCAGGATGAGATTTGTGTTTCAGAGACACAAACCAACAAGCATTTTTTTTCTCACTTTCTCCCACCCCCAAAGAAAAAAAAAGCTCCAGTAAAGACCAAGTGTTTGAAATGCCTGTTAGTTGAAATACTTAATCTATGTAGAAGAGGCTGGTTTGAATGCCTGTACCTGGCTATGGAATTGTCTTTGGTTTCTTTAGTGGGCATGGGAAAAGGCAGTGGGTACATTAATGAAAAGCAGTGATGGTAACAGAAATGCAAGGCCCTTTGCGGTAGATGAGAGGAAAGCCGTGGAAAGTGGGTGCTCTCGTTTGGGGTGGGGTTCTCTCCTTGAATGTGTCAGAACGCTGGATGTGTTAAGCAGCTTTTTGTTACCACAGTTGAGACAATTAGCTTATACAGAGAAAAGGTCTACTTTGGTTTACAGTTTTGGAGGTTCTAGTCCATCATCAGTTGTTACTATTAATTTGGACCTGAGTTGGCACATCACCACTGTAATGCATGGTGGAGTAAACTGCTTAACTCAAGGCTAAGAAACAAAAGAAGGGAGCTAAGCAATTACTATCCCTTCCAAGGGCTCCCATCAGTGCTCTAAAGACCCCCCACTGGGTGCCACCTCTTTTTTTATTAATATATATTTACTGCACACAATGGTGGGTTTCATCCTGACATTATTATGCAAGTGTATTTTGTACTTTGTTCATATTCATGTCTCATTTCTCTGCTCTGTCCTCTCTCCCACTAGTCTTTCTTTCTCAAATAGTCCCTCTTCTATTTCCATGTTATACTTCCTAGCCCCCATTCCTACATTCTGTATATGAGAGAAACATGATACTTCTCTTTCTGATCCTGGTGTGATTTGCTTAACGTGGACTTTAACTTCATCTATTTTTCTGCAAATGATGAGACAATTTCACTTTTGTATATGAATGAATAATGCCCCATTGGATACATATGCCGCATTTTCTTTTAAAAACATGTAAGCATTTTCATTACTTATTTTTATTGCATATGTATGAAGCGTGTGTGCATGGTGTGTTTGTGTGCGTGTGGTATGTTTGTGTGTGTGTGGTGTGGTATGTGTGTGTGTTTGCTTCCACATGCCATAGAGCTATGTGAAAAGTCAGGGGACAACTTTAGGAGTCAGTTTTCTTCTTCCACCATGAGTTCTGGGGATTGAACCCAGGTTGTCAGACTTTGTGGCAAGTGCCTTTGCTGAGCCACTTCCCTGCCTCACGTGCTCTCTATACATTATCTGTAGACTGCCTGTGTATCTTGACCTTTGTAGACAGTGTGCAGTGAGGATGGATGCGCAGACACCTCAGTAGCAGGTTGGCTTTCCTTCTTTCACTTTAGCTTGTCTGGTGGTGTTTTATTTGCATCATCTTTTGAAAACGTTTACTAACGGAGCTATCACCTCTGTCTCAACATTGCTTTTTATCACCATATAGACTTTATGAATCTCTCTTTGCTTAAACGTCTCTCAAAGTCAACAATGTCTCATACTTGAGTAAACACTAGGTCTTCTACTGAGCACTACCCAGAGAGGCATTCTGAAGCAACTAAATTATAGTTTTCTCACCTGTTCAACACATCTCTTTGTTGTATTACTTTGCAAACCATCCCGTTGTCCTAAGCAAGAAGGGCATTGCCATTGCTTTTTATTTTTAAAACTCATCAAAGACTACAGAGAAACAGCTTTTAAATTAGAGTATGACCTGAGAAGGAAGCAGCAAGCTGGTAAGTTTTAGTATGTTACCAGCTCTGCTGGAACCTGGCCCTTTATATCACTCAGAGGAGTAATACTGTTTGTTTTCATCATGAAATACATAGAGAAAAAAATTGAGTGGGGAGCAGGGGACTAATATTTTGATAGGCTAGTTTTATTGTTTTGTTTGATATATTATGACCCCTAGCCCCCAGTATATCCAGGGATCATCTGTACTTAAAGTTAAACACAAAATAACTTCCTAAGCCAAGTACAGTGACTTAAAAAAAAATGCTGTATAGGATTAACTAGTACAGCTCCTCTCAAGTTGCTTGGGAAACCCCCCTATCTTCTGCATTCGGTTTCAGAAGCATGGGTGAACTCTCAGCCAACATGTATTTTGAATATGGCAGGAAAACCCAGATGCTTTAGACTGTCTGAAATGCATTCAGTTCTGGAAACTGGAAGTCATAAAAGACAAGCTCGTGGGAGGGGAATTGCTGGGAGCACCCTGGGAAAGCAGCAGTCTGGGGTTGAGTGACCTCTCTTTGATCTTTCACTTTCCCAAGTCACTTTCCCATGCATTCCCTCCACACTGGCTTCAGTTCTTTAGATCTAATAAAATGCTTTGGGGTTGGAAGCATCACAACGTGTCTGAGTGGAGTGCTGATTCAGGCAGGCTGAGCTTGGAGGGAGGAGTGGAACTTTCAGTGTGTTATAGTGAAAGGTGAGTGTGTGTGTGTGTGTTTTCTCATCTTAGCATCTCACTGTTGTTGCAGCCACCAAAGGGAGTTGTAGATTCTCTCAAGTTACCTCAATTAAGTATGCCATCTAAACAGCGTGCTTGCTGGGTACACAGCTTCAAAGGTGCACTGTACTAGCCCAGCACTCAGGAGGCAGGGACATGTGGATCTCCTAGTTTGAGGCCTGGTATAGCCTACAAAGTGAGTTTTGAGAATAGCCAGGGCCACACAGAGACACTTTTCTTGAAAAGCAACAACAAAACAAACAAACAAACAAACAAACAAACAACAACAAACAGTGCTGTACTACACTCTCCTCCAAAACATTTTGCTGCCTCTCAAGGATTTCCCATCCCAGAATGTGACAGTTGCCTCTTTGTCCATTAAACTTTGTACAGAGCTCTACCTGATTGTGCTTGATAAAAAACACATTATACACATGTCTGCATTTCAGTACTACTCCTTCCATTTTCTGGCTCACCTTACCATCTAACCACATAATTGTGTGTTGTTGTTCTGATGCTACAGAGTTCAGGGTCTCACGTAGGTGGTATACTTGCACAAAGGTAGCACCTTCCTTCTCTTAAGCTGGTTTTCATTGCTTGAAGGGTAATTTGTAAAGAAAACAGGTTTGTATAGCTCATAATTTGGGGAAGTTGAAATCCCAAACAGCGGTGAGCCCCTACCCCCACCCCATGATGTTAAATCATGGCAAATGGCACCATGGTTGGAGTATATATGACAGGGAGAGATCACACAGTGAAAAAAGAAGCCAGAGACCAAAGAGGAACCAAGCTTACTTACTCTCTTATGATAACCCTCTTTGGGAAGATCAGGATGGGAGAAGAATGACCTTAATCCCTTCCAAAAGGCAGCCTTCCATCCCCCCCACACAGGGGCCTAACCAGCTCCCACTAGCTCTCACCTTTAATTGTTCTAATAGCCAGGCGTGGTGGTACATGGCTGTAACCCAAGCTTCTCCGGAAGACTAAGGCAAGAGGATGACCTGAGCCTCCAAGTTTGAGACAAGTCAAGACATCACAGAAAATGTCTCTTAACATTGCCACTTAGGAGCTGAGGGGTGAAGGATAGAGAGGGGGTAAGCTATGTGGACCACATAGCTATCTCAGAAAGAATTTTTTTCCTGATACTTTATTTTAAAATGCTGATTTAAAAAAAAGTATGTAAAACCAGCCATTTCAATGTTGTTTTTTCTTTTTATTTTATTTAAAAATTTTTATGTGTTTTGTCTGCATTCATTCCTGTGTACCATGTGCATGCTTGGTGCCTGGGGAGGCCAGAACAGGGCATAGGATTCCCTCAAATTGGAGTTACAAATGGTTTGAGGCAGCTCCATGGGTACTGGTAATAAATGCAGATACTCTGGAAGAGCAGCCAGTGTTCTTCACTGCTGAGACTCCTCTCCAGCCCTCTTTCTTATTCCTCAGACACAAGACAAAAATAGTTGGAACCGCAAGAGTCATTGTTTCCAGATTTTCTTTCTTCCAAAGCATTTCACAGTCATCAAACTCTTGTACCACTGTGATGGTCAACTCAAGAAGAAACGTGTGCAGGCCCATTTCACAAAGGGAGGCAGACATACTAACTGACTTGTACAAGTTTACACGTTAGCACATGACACAAAATGGAAAAAAAATTGCACTTCTTTTCAATGTGGTGATCATTTCATTTGGAACAAGAAAGCACTGGATATATTTGATTTTAATTTTTCCCTGCTTTTACTTTTCAACAAATAAAATCTAATTGTGGGGCTCTGGATGGCTCAGTGGTCAAGAGTGCTTCCTGTAAAAGCAAGAAGACCTTATTTTGAGTCCCAAGCACCCGTGTTACAAAGCTAGGCATAGGCTGGGGAGATGGCTCAGCAGTTATAGTACTGGCAGACTTCAGGTCCCCAGAACCCATAGAGGTGCCAGGTAGCAAGTGATGGTCCTCCTGTAATTCCAGCCTCAGAAAGTGGAGGCAGGAGATCAATGGAGCAAGCTGGCCAGCAGAGACTCCCCAAATGGGTGAGCTTTGCCTTTGAATGAGAGACTCTACTTCAAAGAATAAGGTGAAAGAGTGACAGAGGAACAATTCCTGACATCATCTTTGGGCCTACATATGCACACATACACATGCAAATATGCACTCACACATGTGCAAACACCATAGAGATGAAACAAAGCCAACGAGAGCCAAGTCTGGCTTCACCTGCCTATAACTAGGTGCTGGGGACAGACAGGTCCCAGGAGCTTGCTGTCCAATCCAGGCTAGCCAAACAGTAAGGTTCAGGTCAAGCCAGAGACCCTGTCTCAAAAAAATAAGATGGAAAGAAATAGAGGAAGACACACCCACTACCTTTCTTTTCTAAATCGTTTTTTTTTTTTTTAAGACTTTCAGTATAAATAATTTGATTTGCAAATTATTTAATTTTATAATTTGGAGTTATTCCCATTAGTAATACTGTATAATAACAAGTAACAATAGATAAGAAGTGAGTTAAAAATTTTTTTTTTGGTTTCATGTTAGTACCTTTGGTCAATATGGACACAAGAGTGCATGAAGAAAACCACTGTCCTAACAGTCTTTACATTTTAATGAAAGAGACAAAAAAAAAAAGTATCAATCTCACTCAGCAACATAGTGATGAGTGCTTTGTGAAAAGAACAGAATGAGAGGCCAGAGTAGACAGACTGAGACAGAAGCTCAGAAGGTTAATTTAAAAGTCTGGAAGAGCTGGGCGCAGTGCTGCCTGCCTGTAATCCCAGCACTCAGGAGGCAGAGGCAGGCAGATCACTGTGAGTTGGAGGCCAGCCTGCTCTACAAAGTGAGTCCAAGACAGCCAAGGCTACACAGAGAAACCCTGTCTCAAAAAACAAAAACAACAACAAACAGACAACAACAAGAAGCCAGGAAAACGAAGCTGCTTCTGCAGGTTAGGTTGGTGCAGAGTGAATGAGAGGTAAAGACTGGACAGGTAAGGTTTAGGGACTAGAAAGGCTGGAGGAAGAGCTTCAGAGGTCACCAGTAGTATGATTAGAAGCAGGGAGCCCTGGAAGGCTTCAAGCGAGGAGAAGGGACTCTGGAAAAACAAACAAGCAAACAAACAAACAAACAAAGGAATTCTCTTGTGGCTCTATTGAGATTAGACAGGAAAGAAAGAATGTAAGCTCACCAGGAGAGTGATGAGGGTCTATCTGGATGTGGATCATTAAGAGGGAAGGGATTACATTCAGTATGGAGGGTGGCACTCGAAGAATTTCCTGACCAAACCAGTGTGTTGGCTGACCAAAAGGGGTGCTTTGGCCATGGGATGGAAAGGCCTTAGAGAAAGCAATATTTGGTTTTGTTTTGAATATAGACAATAATTTTCTTTTAGGACTTGGAATGTAGCTTGTAATAGTGAGTGCTTGTGTAGCATTATATATAAGATGTGTAAGATCTTGAGTTTGATCCCTAGCCCTTCACACACACACACACACACACACACACACACACACACACACACACAGACAGACACACACACACATAGACACACACACACATACACACACAGCTGATCATTGTGGTGCATACCTGTAAACCAAAACTCAAGAAGCAGAAGGATCATGGGTTCTAGGCTAGCCTGAGCTACATTATGAGTTTGCATTTGAGTTACATAGAGAGACCTTGTCTTTAAAAATGTTCTGTTTCAGATACATCAAGGTTGAAATATCCAAGCATAGATGTGTGGGAGTCTGCTGAATATATGTCTGGAGCTCTGGGAGAGGTCAGAGTTGATTCATGGAGTTCTATTTAAAGTCTGAAGCTGGAGATTGCCCAGGATGGGAGTGCAGAAAGAGAATAGGAAGAGCAGAAGGTCAGAGCTCTGAAGTCAACATTTAGAATACTAGAGGACAGAGGATGACAAAGGACTTGAATGATTCAAAAGCAAACACACAGACAGGTGCAGCTGGTATCCAGGTTTAAAAAAGGAAGAAAGAAAAGAAAAAAAAAACCTTTGTGGGAGAATAAGTAACATTTCTACATTGTTGAGTAAGTAAAAGTTCTAAGCCATTGTGGCAGAGGCTAATAAATGAAAAGTGATGGGCAAGAAGGTGAAGCTTATTATTTCAAATGTACCCAGATTTGTCAAGCTCTTGTGAAAAGGACCCCATATGTTCCTTAACATGTTGCCCAATAGCTAGGTGGAATGTTACAGTTAGCAAATCGTTTTGTTTGTTTGTTTGTTTGTTTCAAGACAAAGGTATCTCTGTGTAACCCTGGCTGTCCTCAGTTCCCTCTACAGACCAGACTGACATCTAACGCAGAGATCTTTTGGCCTCTGCCTCCTGAGTGCTAGGATTATAACTGCATGGGCCACCACTGCCCAGATGATAGCAAATCTTCCTTAAAAAAATCCTTCCTTTGTTGCTCACCCCTGTTTAGAATGGGAATGTAATATGGAGCTGGCCTCTTGGTCAGAAAAATAAAGAAGCAAGGCAATGTCAATTGTCAGTTTGGGAAAATTCTCTATTAATCTTGGCCCACTTTTAGCAAGCCAGCTGTTGAGTAGTCAGTTTTGGGATTCAAATAACCTTCTTTCTCTCCCTTGCTCAGTTCCCAGACTCTTTCTACAACTCAGGGTTAGGTAAGTGTTGCAGTCACATGTGAGGCTGCTCTCCTGGCTTTACTTGTCTGCACTGTGACTCTGATTCTCCGCCTAGAGGGGACTGCAATGCAACAGATCTAAGATGCAGGGAGTGAGCCCAGATGCCACCTCCTGCAAGATGACAGTGCCAAGGCTGAGAAAGGAGGCCAGCCTGAGGCGTCCAACAGTTTCAGAGAGGGAGAGCACGCATTCCCCTTTCTTCCCCTCACCTTGTAAATATTGAAGCAAGTCACACATAGAAAATAAATCCTATCACTTAGCTTCATTTTATAGTTGGATAGGTTTTTCTTTTTAGGGAATGTTGCAATTTTTGTGATTTATATATTTAGAACAGTGAGGATGTTATGAAGACAGAGGTAATTGATTATAAACATCTAAAGCACCAAGGTCAGATGACTACAGAATTGCCCAGTGATCAAAGCCTCCAGTTTATATGCAGGTTTAGCGGTGATAAACAGTGACACAGAGGACATTTGGGACGATTCTATCCAGGGGGAGGGACCTGGCTAACAACAGATGAAGGAGGACCAGAATCCTTGAACTTGCCTATACATCTGTGGTGTTTGGAAAATACCCAGAGTCCATTCTTTCTTTGAACTAATTAGATAAAATACAAATAAAAGTAGTCACCAAAATATGTAAGAGGATTTAAAGAAAAAAAATGTATGTATCATCCAATGTATTCATAAGCCCTAATTCCTTTGTATGTCACCCAAACCCAACTATGGATCATAAACCATCTAGCAGTAAGGATTTCAGGGTTTTATTTAAAGCTTTAGGATGTAAAGACTACTACCTGAATAGAATGCAGACACACTCTGGAGGATCTGAGCTGTGTAGCCAAGATACCATGGCCTTGGGCAAAACTTGCCTCCTGCGGTGACCTAATTCTCCTTCCACTCTTGACTTCCCCGGGCATCACAGGATATTCATATTTCATGCTCACCAAATCCCCAGACCAACACAAGTTACCAGATTCATTCTTGTGCCTCTGGCAGGCATTGCTCGCTGTGACCCAGAGAGGCAGTTTTGATTTGGTAAAAAGAAAGACTTTTCAATTACAGAAGGTTTCCGGAGTTCCTCATTTACCTTCTCTTAGGCACTATTCATGAAGACCCTAAGGATGCAAGCCGTTGTGTGCGTCTTCCAGTAGAGGGGTGAGGTGCACTTGCCAAACATGGCTTCTTGATGTTTCCCATGTGTGTGCCTCTGCAGTTCTCATTCCATCGCTCTCCTGGCTCTATGCTAGAAAACGGGTAGGGTATTTATCCTAAAGAAACGTTGGTTCTACTGTCAGGAAGATGGAATTACTGTACATGTTCACCTTCTAATTTCACCAGGATGTGGTGAAATCCTGGTTTGTGTGTGTTGTGCCCTTGCAATTCAGCTAATTGCGGTCAAGGCCGTGCTCTACATTCAATGACTCCCACTGAAATGACTAAATGCTGAGTGGACCCAGTCACTGCAGTGACATTAGATGATGCAGTATTTGGCATTAATAGGCTTGAACACGGAAGCAAGATACTTAGGTTACCTGCTCCCTTTGCCCCCAACGTTAAGATATGAAACGAGTAAGGAGGAATAAAAGGTATAAAGATAAAAAGGGAGGGAGGGGTAGCGGTGGATGAAAATCCGTAGACTCTCCAGCTATCCCGGCATTCTGTCATACTGATGATCGTTGCAGGTGGAAGTGCTGTACAGCCTTTGGAGGCGGAACAAAAGAACCTGAGGAAGAATCAAGGGCAATGGCAGGCATCCAGTCAGGGGTTCCCAGGGAGTCCCTCCGTTGCCTCCAAATCCGTCGTCTTATCCCGCGCCTTCAAGTTCCCTACTCCTTCACCCTTTCTTGCCCTTCTCCTCTTCAGCTACGCCACTTTCAATTTGCTGGCCCAGAACTCCGGATGTAGAAGCCAACTGAGGGAACTTTTAGGCACCCCTACACCTCAATTCCAAAACACGAGAGCGGCGCGAATTGATTCTAGCGTCAAATCAGGCAGAGAGCTGGGGTGGAGGATCTCCTGACTCGCGGCAACGCCCCCTCCCTCCCGGGTGCACTGATAGGATTCTGGGGTCAGCATGGGGAGGAGAGAAGCCTGTGCCGTAGTCTCGGAGGATGCCTTTCCCTGCGGCGGCTTCGGGATCTCTGCACCCCAGCAGGACGCTGGGGCCGAGAGGGACAGGCGGAGAGCAAGCCCCGGGGCAGCAGCTCGGCTCCCCGCTTCCTTGCTAAGCGGCCCCCAGCCGCGCCCCCCCGCCCGCCCCCCGCAGTGCACATGCTTCCCCGGGACAACAGCAGGCGAGGCCTGGCGACGCGCGAGGCGGCCGTGCGCGCGCTCCTTGCGCCCTCCTCGCGCGTGCTCGTGCCCGCGGCCGCGGCGGCGCGCCTCTTCTCCCGCTGCGGGCGTCGCGGGTGCAGAGGAGGCGGAGCGCTGGAGGCGGAGGCCGAGCGGGCGCGGAACAGCGGGGCGGGGGCGGCCCGAGGCGTGCGGGTGAGGGGGCTCTGCGGCGCGCAGCGGCGGCCCGGGGGTCGAGGCGGCCGCGGG
>NW_026586173.1:3747409-3756875 GCF_907164565.1 Psammomys obesus | reverse complement strand
GCTGGCCGGGGGCGCCGCTGACGTGGGCCGCGCGGCGGCCAGGGCTGCGGGGCCTCCTGAGCTTGGCCAGCGCCGGTGCTTCAGGACGTGCACGTCGCGATCTGATGCTCTCGGGGGCATCTCGGGTCTCTCCCGCGTCCCGGGGCGACGGAGCTGCGTGCCCGCCACCTCTCGCTGGCATCCCTCGGCGAACCGGGCGTTCCGACGGCCTCCGGGCCTGCTGTGGCGCTTCCCGCCCGAGGCCGAGGCCGGCATCCGCGCGCCTCCTCGGGGACCCCGCCGCGCCCAGAGGAGCCCCGGCGCGCCTGGGGGCAGCGAAGCCAGCGGTCTCGACTCCCTGGGACTCCAGTGGAGTTTCCCCTCTCCGCCTAATTGGTTGAAGTTGCTGCTACAGTTGGACGGTAGTGGTGACTTAGAGCCCCCCTTTTCCCCTTGCCTTCTCCCCCCCCCCCCCCCCCCCGCGAACTGCGTTTCCCATTTTGTTGACGAGTAAATATTTATGTTGAAGGTTTCGTGCCCAGCGTACAGGACACTGTAGGGAGAAAATCAGATCCTTTTTTTTTTTTTTTTTTTTTTTTTTTGAGCTTTAGTCTGGATACTTTAGAACCTCACCTGCGGCTGAGGCTTCGAGAAGGCGGCTGGGAGGAGGAGGCCCAGCTCAGGATGCTTGGGATGGTCTCATAGTTATCCTTTAGGAAATACAATTCGGATAATTATAATCTTGATCATATGCAGAATTACAGTCAAGCTGTAAACTGCTCGAGGCACTGCATGATGCTACATGGATAGCTGGGCCGTGGCATTGTTGTCAGCACCCCTTTTATTTTCCATTCTTTCAGAGTTTTATTTGGCACAGATTGAGACCTTTTAAGTGCGCATGAATGGGCAGAACTTTTCTGATACATTGGTTGCTTTTGTAAACATTGCTTTTATTTGTGTGCTTCTATTGGAAGAAGAAAAGGCGAACGGTGCCTGTAGTAACTGGCTCTTAAGAGTCCACAAACTGTGCTAGTTTGATTCAGTGACTGGATTTGTTCGGATATTTTTGAGTAATGATGCTTGTGGTTCATGAATGCATTCTTTTCATTACTGAGTGAATTGAAGTCTAAGTCAGAATCCACATTTGTTCCTTGGCCTTGGGTGGGAAGGCAATAGAAGCGGCGATTGCCACAGCACATCCTCAGAGTTTTTCATGACTCCTGCTGTCTATTCTTTTTCATGGGGTTGTGTGTGAAGATGAGGGATGATGATGTGATTTCCATTTGCGGGAATGTCTGGAGTCTGATTCATCCTAAAGTTGGATATGGCAGAGATGCTTCTCAGAACAAGAAATATGTAAGAGTGTGAGGTTGGAACCGTACTTAGGCCAGTTAATTTGTTCCTGCCGTGGTCTGTGTAGCAGTTCCTGGAACAGAGCAGCACTTTGGACAGAGGCTTGTCCAGCTGTAGCTATGGTGGCAGTCCAGATTGCTTATGATCCTGTCCATGGAGATGGGGGTAGGGTGACGCAGTGTGGGACAAAAGATGTATGTGGGGCAGCGAGGAAGTGTTAGTTGAAGAACCTTGGTCAGTTATATAACAGTTTTGTTTCCGAGGGAGAAGCTAAGAACCAGCAGGGCAGGCTCAGCTGTCATTAGAGCCTTTGATGTCGGTTTGAATTCTAGTAGTAGTTATGCTCCTTTTATTTCCTTTTCCCAACCTCACATTATTTTTCAATCACCAGAAGCTTAGCCACAGTTGGGCTGAGACTTTAATGGCAATGCATTCGTTTCTACATCTTTCTTTTTCATCGTTTCTTTTGCTGTTATACCGAAGGTGTTTTTATTGTTGCTTTTTCCTCTCTGGATGACTTTTCATTTCTTAAGACAAGGTCTTGGGGATCCTAGGTTGGCCTCAGACTTGATATGTAGCTGTGGATGACCATCAAATTCTGATTCTCCTGTTTCCAATTAAATTTTAATTCTGGAATTAAAAGACATATCACTCAACACTTTTTTTTTTTTTTTTTTGGTGCTTCATGCATGCTTAGGCCAGCACTGTATCGACTGAGCTGCATCTCCATTGGATAATTTTTCCATCATAACTGACTGGGCATATTATTTGCATAGTATATATATAGACTCACTGTTGCCTATAGATGAATTTAATAAATGTCAGGGACTAGCAGATGTTTTCTTCATAAGACAGTAGAAAAGAAAACGACTAAACATAGTATCTTTAAAGGCTTAAGACTGGCATCCTTGAGAATTTTAAGGGTTTAACCAATGAACATGTAATCTGGTATCTACGGAAGTAGTCTAGAGGCAAGTGGACTTGAAGATAAGCCATGGCTGCAGTTCTGTTACTCAATAACTGTTCTAGTTATTTTTCTGTTGCTGTGATAAAACACGAATTAAAACCAACTTGGAGAGGAAAGGGCTTATTCTAGCTTACATTTATAGTCCATAACTGAGGGAAACCAGGGCAGGAACATGGAAACAGGGACTGAAGAAGAGAGTGGGAGGAATCCTGCTTACTGGCTTGTTCTTTTCCATGGCTTGTTTAGCTTCTTCCTTACACAACCCAGGACTACATGCCTGGGGGTGGCATCGTTTGTAGGTCATTAAATAGGAAAATGGTCTCACAGACATGCCTATAGGAACTTTTATGGAGGCAATTCCTCAATTGGAGTTCCCTATTGTCAGGCGATTTTAACTTGACAAAACAAAACTGACCAGCACAGTAGCTTAGTGGCATTGTACCTTCCTGGGGCACATTTGGCATTGCAGAACCATTTCTAAAAAATTTATAAAGTAGATGTGGGAAAGCTTGTATTAGCTTCCTTATATAGTTGGGTCAGGGGTAGAATTTTTGTGAAACACTTTGTAAAACCTGTTATGAGGAAGGAGGCACATTATTACATACAAACAGTGTTAAACAAAGTTCTATCCCACCTGGCAAATTGGCTAGGCAAATTGCTTTATTAATCTGATTTTTCTTGTTGTACAAGGGATTGGACCCAGGGATCATGCATGCTGGGCAAATAAATGTCCTGTCTTTGAGTTCCATCCCAGCCCTTGGCAAATATTTTAAAAGTGATTTAGAAAGTAGAGATAAAGAACAAGGAAGTCTTAGATTTCTTCTAGTTCTAAGCTTTTCTGACACTTATTCTTGAGGAGCATCCTATGCAAAAACTAACTTTGGACTTTTGAGACTTTTTAGTTATTCTCAGAAAGGTTAAGTGAGTTGAGACTTAGGGTTGCTTTACAGTATTCAAAACATTCAAGAATTTTACAAGTAAGAATTTGTAAGTCATACAGATATTTTGTAGGGTTAGATGTGTAATGGTAGAGTGCTTGCCTGCCAATTGAAGGACCACTGTTTGATATGTAGCACTCTTAAGAATCAAATATTGTGTTTTTTGTCTGCATTTCTGTGTGTGTATGTTCATGTGGGTGTACATGTGTGTTTGGCGGACAGAGGTCAGCCTTGGGTGTCATTCTATAGAAGCCATCCATCTTCTTTTTTGAGACAGGGCATCTAATTGGCTTTGAGCTTACCATGTAGACTAGGCTGACAAGTCAGTGAGTCCCAGAGATCTGTCTGCCGTTCTCCACCTTCCCAACTCTGGGATTGCACATGTAGGCCATCATGCTAGGTGTGTGTGTGTGTGTGTGTGTGTGTGTGTGTGTGCGCGCCTGTGCCTAAGAAAGTACTTTATAGAAAGTACTTACATGGAAAGTACTGTATTGACTGAGCAATTTCTCCAGCCTCTATGCATCATTTAGGTTGGAATTGGTATGGAGCTATAAGCCTGAATAACTCACGAACTAAGGGTGATTTAAAAATTTTTAAACTGGTCATGGTGGTGCACATTTTTAATCCCAGTGCTTGGGAAACAGAGGCATGCTGGATCTCTGAGTTCCAGGCTAGTCTGGTCTATAAAGCAAGTTCTGGGATAGCCAGGGCTATACAGAATTTCAAACCCCATCTGACCCTCCAGAAATTAAATGGTTGAAAAATTAAAAACATTATTGGGAACTGGGGCTGTCGCTCAGTGGTTCAATTGTAGATCCTTGGCCTACATTGTGTAAGGTCCTGGGATTGATCATAAGAGACTGTTTATTGAGATATGGTCACGTGCATTTATTTTACATGCTATTGATGGCCAACTTGGCATCCAATAGTAGAGCTGAATATTTGTAGAGGTAGTGTATCCAGCAAACCCTAAAATCTTTATTAACATCTAGTCTTTTGCAGAAGAAGTTTGTCAAGCCCTGATTTAGGACTTTTTTTTTTTTTTTTCCCCTACAAATAGCACAGGTGTTGTTTCCTGTCACAGCCTCATGAAGTTCTGACTGTGCTTTGGAGCCAGATATGCTTATGTCTAAATATCCACTGTGATAAGGTCCTGCATAAGCTCATATCTTGGTGGTTGGGTGCCTCTATTGTAACTAGGAAATGGTTTAGCTACTATCTATCTTAGGCTGCTGTCCTGGGATTAAGTGAATGGTGCTTATCAAATCTTGACACAATATTGAGTAAACAGTAAGCACTAAGTAAGTGAGCATGATAGCTGTAAATTCTTGTCTGAAATACTGTAATAGTTTTGAGCTCAGATTTTAGAGGTTTATTTTTGAGGGTTATGCTATGTAACACTGAAAATTTTATGGAGTTTATGGAATTTTATGGAGTTTTCTCTTTTACTGAAATTGTTAGTTTACTTAAAAGCTAACAATGAATAATTTGAGTATTTCCTATATAGTATGTATTTATTAAATATATATTAGATAATTAAAAGAAAGGCAGAAATGTGTCTGTTTTTCAGAGTCCAGCTTCTTGATAATTTCCTAGCAATGTCGTCAGGCTTACAAAGTAAATTTAAATATCACTTCTATTTTAGTTCTGCCTTTTTTTTTTTTTAAAGAAAGATGTGCGAGAAAGACTTGTTTTAACTAGGCCAGGGAAGTGTGTGCTCTCTACTCTAACTCTTAGGATCTGCAGCACTGCATTTGTAACACTCTCTTTGGACTTAAAATAATAAAAGTTATTATTTTTTATTATTATTTTATTGTTTAGCAACTTCGATATTAAACTGCTTTCTCAAGTGTTTGCCTTAAATTATTTTACAGTTCAGTAATAGGCTGTGCATCTCAAGTGCTCTGTTTATGGTTAATCCCAATGGAAGAGTGAGCAAACAGAAAAAAGCCATTGTTCTAACAGAATTAAGCAAAGTGGAATTGGGGTCACTGTGGCTCTTGCAGTTCTGCAAATTGTGTGATTGCCTGGCCTTGTGTGATCCTTAACTGCAGTGAGGTGAAGCAGGGGAGGTGGAGGAGGTGATTAGTCCCCATGCCGCTCTGGTGAAACAGTGGGTTGGAGCTCCGGGGAGGGGTCTTCCACAGTGGATAGTCCTCGGCACCTGCAACACTGGTGGGGAACAGTTGTAGCACTTGAAAGATGGAGAGGCCTCCTACGTGGTAACATTCTCTCTTCAGATAGAAGCCCAACAAGACTAGAGATTTCTTACCTGGTGGATGAAGGTTGAATAGAAATATTCCCTAAGGGACTAAAGTAGTAGGATCTGATAAAATAATTACACGTTCACAGTCTACATTGACAGGTGCTCTTCCTTGGCATTTAAAGGGACCCACTGTAGGGTAGGCAAAATGCAGTAGAAATAGGGTGTTTGGTTAAATTTCTCACATGAAAGATATGAATTAGAATATTCAGAGTGAATATAAGATTGTACTATCAGAAATAACTCAGTTATTTGGCCATTCTTTGGCTAGATTTTCTTCTTTTCTTAAAGATTTGTTTTTCATTTTTATTGATATGTATGTGTATGTCTCATTTGTGGGAGTCCCAGTGGTCAGAAGAGGGTGTTGTGTCTACTGTAGCTGGAAATAGAGGTGGTTATGATCCACCTGATGAGGTGTTGTGACCTGTTAACTAGGGTTCCCTGGAATAGCAGTGTGAACTTTTTTCTTTTTTCTTTCTTTTTTTTTTTAATATTTTTATTAATTACAGTTTATTCACTTTTTTTCCCCACCTGTAGCTCCCTCCCGCCTCCCTTCCCAATCTCACCCTTCCTCCCTCTTCTCCACCCATGCTCCTCCCCTAGTCCACTGAAAAGGGAGGTCCTCCTCTCCTTCCTTCTGATCCTAGTATATCAGGTCTCATCAGGACAGGCTGCATTGTCATCCTCTGTGGCCTGGTAAGGCTGCTTCCCCCTCAGGGGGAGGTGATCAAAGAGCAGGCCAATCAGTTTATGTCAGAGACAGTCCCTGTTCTCATTACTGTGGAACCCATTTGGACACTGAACTGCCATGGGCTACATCCATTCAAGGGTTCTAGGTTATCTCCATGAATGGTCCTTGGTTGGAGTATCAGTCTCAGAGAAGACCCCTGTGCCCAGATTTTTTGTTTCTGTTGCTCTCCTTGTGGAGCTCCTATCCTCTCCAGGTCTTACCCACTTCTTTCATAAGATTCCCTGCGCTCTGCCCAAAGTTTGGCTATAAGTCTCAGCGTCTGCTTTTGATACCCTGCTGGGTAGAGTCTTTCAGAGGCCCTCTGTGGTAGGCTCTTGTCCTGTTCCCTGTTTTCTCCCTCTTCTGATGTCCATCCTCTGCCTTTCCGAATGAGGATTGATCATCTTACCCAGGGTCCTCCTTCTTGATTACTTTCTTTAGGTGTACGGATTTTTAGTATGATTATCCGTATAATACAGGATAAGCAGTGTGAACATTTAACGCTAGGACATTTCTCCATCATGATAGCTTTGTTTAAATGTTGTCTCTTATTGATGTTGGCTCTTGTAGATATGGTATACATTGAAAAAAAAGGTGCATTATCACTGTTAGAAAATGTTAAGACTAGATTCAGGCTGCCTGTAAGAATGCTGGGAGACAATTCTGCAGTACATATTCCATTCATTTGTCGGAAATAGTAAGATCTTTATTTTTTGTAACCCAGTCTTTATCCTGGGCTGGTCATCTGACTTCACCCCTGTTTCGTTTTTCTTTGCATACAGTCAAAAGGACTCTTCTGACAAACATTTTCAGTGGTTTTAAAGAACATGTGATGTAGATTCAGTAATTACCTAGAGTATTAAAGACTGACAAAGGGGAGGCGAGAGGCAACTTTCACAGGGAAGTAGTTTTGAACACAAAGCTTGAAAGCCTAGGCATTTATTTTGACTCTGCTTTAAGCAGTTTGTGACCTTGGGCACATGGTTTGTCTCTCCCAGATACAGTCTCATCAGATACAAAATGAGAGGTCGGACTGGAAGTCTCTGAGGTCCTTTTTTTGATTCAGAATTCACTTTTTCTTCTTTCTCTTTCTCCTTTACTCTCTCTCTCTCTTTCTATGTGTGTGTGTGTGTGTGTGTGTGAGAGAGAGAGAGAGAGAGAGAGAGAGAGAGAGAAAGAGAAAGAGAGAGAGAGAGAGATTCTGATAGAGCTATGCTTCCAGTTCCTGTGTATCAACATTTTTGGATTCTGTGATTTGTTTAAAAAATTTAATTCTGTTTTTTTTTTTTTTTTGTACATTTTTTATTGACCTCACCAAAGGGAAACTGAAAGGACTTATTCATCTTGCTATATCTGTTCCTTCACATTTATAGTAGTCCTCACCCCAGCATGAGGGAAAACAAATCTCACATATCAGTAGCTATCAAGTATATCTATAGATTTTGGATGCTGCTGCTGCAATGGAAAATGGATAAGAAAGAAGGTGTCTTGGAGCCTCTGCTTAGGGAGCTGTGTTAGGAAGAGTATTTAAAACACAAGGAAGAAGACAGTGGGATGAGGCTGCATTATTGAACATGTGGGGGAATGAGTATTAACTCCTTCACATTCTGAAATTGGGTCACTTTCTCCTTGGCTGAATCTGTCAGTACCTAAGTGAGGACTGCTCAGTGTAGACCATACTAGATGGAAGGCAGAAGTCACAGACTTTTAAACATTTCGTTTAGTTATTTACTCTTGTGTATGGTATTTGTGACTACACCCGTACATGCAGGGCCAGCGGAGGACTTTGGTTATTTCCCTCTTTTCCTTTATTGTTGTCTGCCTTATTATTATTATTATTTTGAGACATGTTCTTTGACTGGCCCTGAAGCTTGTCATTTTGGCTAGGATGGCTAGCCAACTAACTTGTAAGATCTGCCCATCTTTGTTCCTTAAAGTTGGCATGTGTCCCTGGGTGCTAGGGATTTGAACTCAGGTCTTCATGCTTATACAAAAAGTGCTCTTACCTACAGAGTTAACTCCCTAGCCCCAGAAGTTAGCTATTTTACACATTTTAATTTACCAGAAGTACACTTAAGGGACAGCCTTTCTTCTGAAAAGGCAGTCATGTGGGAAGTGGTAAGAGACCAAATGGACCCTGTTAGAACACAGTTTAATCCACAGATCTCCTTACCATCTTGGCTTCCATCTGCTTTTCTTTCTTTCTTAGCCCATGTTTTTTTAGGCACACATGGTTATGTTACTGGCAAGTCTGGTAACTAATTGTTTTCTAGATGCCATTCTTTCAGCTTCTCTCTGGTTTTATCTTGACATGTGTCTGCCCAGCTAGCTACTACATTTCCTAGTCTCTTTCTGATAGTTAGGCATGGACATGTGACTCAATTCTAGCTAAATGGATGTGAACACAAGTGGTGTGTGTGATATCTAGGTCATGGCCTTAGAGAGGCAGCTAATTGCCTTCCACTCCCCCTTCTCCTTTTTGTGGATGAGAATGTATCATGTTAACAGAGTGCTGGGACATACTATTCAACCTTGTAGCTGAGAGCTTTGCCTTTGAGGATGAGCTTTGCAGTGGATGAATAATATAGGTCCCTGATAATTTTTGCAGTAGAGCCATGTCCTTGCTTGGGACTGCTCATTTTTTCTAGATGGATAGTGAGAGAGGAATAATATTTTTCATTCCAGTCATTGTTTCCTTAATTGAACAAATCACCTGCTTCAAACCACCTTTGCTTTTACCTTAGCCTTCCTTCTGCTGCTCAATTGCTTTGTTCTCTTTGCAGCAGAAAATTTTGAAGAGTTGTTTATGTTTCTAGTTTCTCCTTTCTTACTTGATACTCTTTAGCTTGAGCCATTGTGCTTTTGTTCCACCCTTCTGCTGATACTCTTATTTATTTATTTATTTATTTATTTATTATCTTTTTGTTTATTTATTTATTTATTTATTTATTTATTTATTTATTTATTTATTAATGAATTGTAGTCTGGGATGTAGCTCAGTTGGTACAGTACTTGCTAAGTATACATAAAGCCCTGGGTTATGTTCCCGATGCCAAACAAACTAGATGTACTGACATGTGTCTCTGATCCTAGCATTCGTGAGGTCTGGAGGCAGCAGGATCTGGAGTTACAGGTCGTCCTTGGCTTCATAGCTAATTTGAAGGCTGCTACATACGAGGTCCTGAATTTACACACACACACACACACACACACACACACACACACACACACACACA
>NW_026586173.1:3737959-3747399 GCF_907164565.1 Psammomys obesus | reverse complement strand
CACACACACACACACACACACACACACACACACACACACACACACACCCCACATGCCAGGTTTGGTAGCACACACCCACAACTCTAGTACTTGTCAATTGGAGGCAGGAGGATCAGGAGTTCAAGGCCAACCTTAGCTACATAGTCAGTTTATAGCTAGCCGGAGTTATATAAAAACATCCTTTTTTTTTTCCTGCCAGATGTGGCACACATCTATAGTCCTAGTATCCAGAAGACAGAGTCTTGATTGTCACAAGTTCGAGCCCTGCTTGGTCTAGTGATTTCCAGGCCAACCAGAGCTACAAAGGGAGATTCTGTTTCAACAAAACAATAAAAGGATTTTTATTCATTTATCTTCCCAGTTCATTGCCTGAACCTTGCTGTCATTTCACTCTGATACTGTCTAGCAGCCACATTTTGATTTTCTATATCCCTTTTTGTCATCTTATTTCTGCTTGAAATTTTGGAATGCTCCTGGCTTTTAGGTGACTCACCCATTTTTATGGTGTAGAGTCACATTTCTAATCCTTCTGTCCTTATGTTACTTAGGGTCTCTATTACTTTAAAAGACACCATGACCCCAACAACTCTTATAAAGGAAAACATTTAATTGGGCCTGACATACAGGTTCAGAGGTTTAGTCCATTATTGTCATGGTGGGAAACGTGGGGCCCTCAGGCAGACATGGTACTGGAGAAGGAGCCAAGAGTTCTACATCTGCATCGACAGGCAGCAGGGAGAGAGAGAGTGACATTGGTCATGGCTTGAGCACTTGAAACCTCAGTACTACCTTCAGTGATACACTTCCTCCAAAGCCACATCTATTCCACCAAGGCCACACCTCCTAATAGTGCCACTTCCTATGAGTTGGTGAGGACCGTTTTCATCCAAGTCACCACAGCCTTTGAGTGCTAGACTAATTTTAGTCCATGTCTCTTTTTGGGTTTTTGGTACACACCTCTGAGGACAGCATGGACAAAACAAGACTGTGGGTTCTTTTCCTTTCCTTCTTCTTCTCCTTTCATGTATTCCCTGTTATAAGTGGTACTGTCATCTGTGAAGACTGAAACCTCTGGAGTCACCCTTGACTTTTTATCTCATGTTAAGGCTTGCCAAGCTCAACCCTCACAGTAGGGTCTGCTTCAGACTCCATCTTAATTTTTTTTTCACTGTTAACAACATAGGCCAAGCTACTTTGTCTTAGAAACCTGCCAGAAATTTCTCTGCCCCTGCTCCAGACTCTGTCGTTTTTCTTACATTACTTATCACAGGGGTCAAAGTAATGGTAAATGTTCATCACATCTTAACATTCTCCTATTGAATGACTCTAATGCACTTAGTTCAGAAGGCAAACCATAAAATTTTAACCTAGAAGTAAAACCTTTAGCTTGACCTGTGTAAGTGGTTATCTATCAGGGAAGGTTTTGCCCATAGGGGACACTAAATAGTGTTTAGGGATAGACTTGGAATTGCTGCTGGCACCTAGTGGGTTGAGGTCTGGATCTGCTAAGCATCCCACAGTATATAGAACAACTTCAACAATAACATACTGTGTGGTCAAGCATGTCTGTAGGACATTGTCTGATCCCCAGTTTCTTCCTCACTTGTATCAGTCATTAAATTGCAGTCACAATGATTTTTTCCCCTTCTTTTTAAAAGACTATTTATTTAGTTGTCAGTCCATCAATCAGTCTAGTTAGTGAACTGGGGATAAAATCTAAGGATTATATGTGCTAGGTAAGCACTCTACCACGGAGCTATGTAGATAGAATTTTAGGTTCATGGCAAAGCAGAATAAGTCGTTAACAGATGCCCTCTACAAATTTCTCTATGCCTCCATCTCACAGCTCCATTAATTAACAGCTCTAGCGTGGTATACATTTATTACCTATACCAACACATTATCCAAAAGGGTGTATTCTTGCTGTACAAATGGTAATGAATGATGTATTCACCATTGTACTATACAGAATAGAATTACTGCTGTAAAAGTCTTCTGTGTCTATATGTTCATCTGCATATGTATCTCTCCCTAATAGCTACATTTCTTTTTACTGTTTTCATAGTTTTGCCTCTTTCAGAATGACTTAAAGCTAGAATCATGTACTGTATAGCCTCACCTTTCTTTTTGTGGGAGAGTATGTGTGTATGCTCACATGGTACATCTGTTGTATGCTCATGTATATGTGCATGGATTTGTGTACCTGTGCACATGTGTACATGGCATAGGAGAGTATTGGCTGTCTTGTTCTATTGTTCTCAACCTTATTCCCTTGAGACATGGTCTCACTGAATCTGAAATTAAGCTGGCAGCCAAAAGGCTTCAACAATACTCTTGTCTAGGTCTCCTATAGCCCTGAGGTTATAGCCTGTGTGTGAACTTATGTATCCATCTATCTATCCATCTATCCATCCAGCTATCTATCCATCCAGCTATCTATCCATCCAGCTATCTATCTATCTATCTATCTATCTATCTAAAAATGTGAATTCTGGGATACAAACTCAGATCCTTACACTTGTTTAATCAGTGCTTTTAACTACTGGGCTATCTCTCCAGCTCTAACATAGCCTTTTCATATGGGCTTCCTTTTTTTAGTAAAGCAGTTGAGGTACTTACAGGTATTTTTGTGGCTTGATAGCTCATTTCTTTTTAGCAATGAATAATACTCTGTTGTTTAGATGCACTACAATTCATTTATGCATTCCTTTGCTAAAGGATAGTTTGGTTGCTTCCAAGATTTGATAATTGTGAGTAAAGCTGCTATAAACACCCATGTGCAGGTTTTATGTAGATCTATTTTCAAATCTTTTTGAGCAGTGCCATGGAGCACAGTTGTTAGGATCGTCTGTTAAGAGTATGTTTAGATTTGCAAGAGACTGTCTAACTCCCTTCATAAGTGGCTGTGCTATCTCACAATTCCACTAGCAGTGAATGAAGTTCCTTATTGTAGTTCAGTGCCAGCGTTTGGTGGTGTCACCTTAATTAACTTCTATTATTCTAATTATTCTAGATGTGCAGTGGAGGATACTCATTTTTCCACCTGAGTAAAGTAAATACATATACTTTCTTAGGTATGTGTGCTTGTTTTACCCTTTGATTAAAATGTGCTGTTTTTAAGAGCTAGGACTACAGGATCTTAGGTTCAATCCACAGGACTGCTTCTAGGTCCATACCTAACATTTTGGAGATGTCTCTTTGGTGAATGTCTAAAATATGAAGGTATAAATCAAGCTAACTGAGAAAGGAGTCCCATTGCCTGCCTTAAATGTCTGATGACTTGGCTCAGGGTTAGAGAATTCAGATTGCCATGTTCTGCTTGAAAGCATGGTGAAGTAGAGGGGACTGGCTCCGACCTGATAGTCCCATTTTTTTTTAGCCTCCTATGCCGGTGAGTAACGTGTACAGAGTGAGCAAACTGCAGTCTAAACTCATGTACTAGTACTTTTGTCAGCCCTCAGTCTAGGGTTGTACATGCTGGTGCCTTTGAGAGAACCAACTGAGGGACGAGCCCTGGGCAGATGTTGAAAGCAGGTGTGTAGTTTTGGGGAAGGCATGTAGGTTGCATCCTGTAGATCTTAAGAGCTTCTGGTCCAACAAGAGTGTAGCCAGAGGAAGGGCTGATCCATTTTTGTTGCTGCCTTTTCTAAAGAGGATTTCTCTGTGTAGCCCTGGCTGTCTGGGAGTTCTGTCTGTCATCCAGGCTGGCCTCCAACTAAGAGCTCTTCTTGTCTCTGCCTCCCAAGTGCTAGTATTAAAGGTGAGCACCACTCCCAGGTCGGCACAAGTCTTTTTAAAGCCTGAGCCCCAGAACTGGAGTCCCTGTAGATTAGGTTCATGGTGGTGCTGATCTGTCCTAGTCAGACTGTGGGCTTAGTCTTATTTGCTGGAATCATTTGCTGGGGAGTGCCCCCAATTTGACCTGGTGCTTTACTTAGGGTGTTTTTACTGGTGGGCCAAGCAATGTGCCAAGTGTACAGATGGGCCAGGAGTACTGATTTTGCAGTCCTCAGACAGGACTGTCAGGGATAGAGGAGCAAGAACTAGGTTGCTCATATTTGGACTCCAGTGGCATGACCTATTTACCCCAGTGTGCTTGCACCAGTGCTGTCATTTCTGTTATGTATCATGAGGTGAAAAGGGCTGGGAAACCTCACTTCAGGCTGATATGTGACTGTCCAAGTCTCATAGTACCAGATATTTTATGTACAACCTTAAAGGCATTCTAAATGATTTTTTTTTTTTTTTTGTGACACCTGACAATGTTAGAGCTGTCAAAGAAGGTTCCCCACCCCCTCCTTAGTAATGAGAAAATAAATCCAGGTTAAATGACTTGTCTAGCAGTGCAGTCTTTCTCAAGTAGGCCAGCCAGAAACTAGAACTCTATTCCTTCGACTCTTTTTTTGATATAGTCTCTCTACTAACCCAAATTGTGTTCCTTAACCTTTTTTTTTTTTTGCCCCCAAATTCCCTCCACCATATTCAGGGCATTTTGCTGATTTTCCTCTTTATCTTCTTCTTTCTTTTTGTTAGAACATTGTTACCCTAATGTTTTTTTTCTTTTTTTAATATATTTTTTTATTTATTACAATTTATTCACTTTGTATCCTAGCTGTAGCCCCACCCTCATTTCCTCCCAATCCTGCCCTCCTTCTTTCCCTCATCTCTTCCCATGCCTCTACGCCAACCCCCCCCCATCCACTGATAGGGAAAATCTGACTCTAGCCTATCAGGTTTCATCAGGACTGTTTTTCATAGTCTTCCTCTGTGGCCTGGTCAGTCTGCTCCCCCCCCTCAGGAGGAGGTGATCAAAGAGCCAGCCACTGAGTTCATGTAAGAGACAGCCCCTTCTCTCCTTATTAGGGACCCATTTGGAGACTGAGCTGCCACAGTACCTCTGTGCAGGGGGTCCAGGTTATCTCCAGAATGGTCCTTGGTTGGAATATCAGTCACAGAAAAGACTCCTATGCCCAGATTTTTCGGTTCTGTTGTCCTCCTTGTGGAGCTCCAGACCCGTCCAGGTCTTTCTATCTTCCCCATCTTTCATAAGATTCCCTGCACTCTGCCCAAAAGTTTTTCTCTGTGTAGTCCTGTCTGTCCCATTACTCACTCTGTAGACCAGGCTAGCCTTGAACCCAGAGATCTACCTACCTGTGTCTTCTGAGAACTGGGACTAAAGGCTATGCCACCACAACCAGCCCTAGTTTTCATGATATAGTCTCTTTATTTTTTTTGGTCTGAATATAAAGCATGTTTAATGTATAAAGAATGAGTTTTTATTTTAATACATAATTTTATGAGATCTATCATCTTGAAACTTGACTTTGTTAACTATGTTGATTGCTTTCCTCCTTAAGTAGGTATTATACTTGGTTATTACAGTAATATTTGTCTGAAATAGTCATTCTAAGGTATTTGTAAAAGATTAAAATACATTAAGGTAGGAAACATGCAGTGTTTTCATAAACTAGTTATAAAATGCTGGCACTTAAATGTAAATTTGTTTATTTTTTCCTCTGAGTGCATACTTTTATTAATCCTTACACATGTCCATTTATTCAGACCTTACAACAGTCTTGGTGGTGGTGTCAATCAGAATGCAGTCTGGGCCCAGCAACTTGAAATGTTGGTTTTCTTCAGCACTGCTTTGCAAACCATGTGATTTATAAATACTGAATTTAGCCTGGAAAAGGAATGTTTTCCAGATTTGTTTTTACATTTGGAGCAATTAATTTTCTAATATACTCACGAGCAGAAGAACTTTCCCTGCTTATCTGTTAAATAATTATCTGGAAAGAAATGTCAGTCGTGCCAAGGTTATGAAACTCTGCTGAGAATTTAGAGTAGCCAGCACGTCTCTGCCTCTGCCCACCTCCTTTTTCGTGGCTTGAACAAGTGCCAGGCAGTAGACTGTTAGGGGCTTAAACCTTATGGTGGTTAGGGTCAAACCCAGGGTCCTTCATGTATGCTAAGCAAGTACTCTAATGTTGAACTGCATTTTTAGCTAAAGAATCAGACTTAATGTTAAATGTTTTGTAAGTGGGGAATGTTAGGTTTTTTTTTTTTTTGTTTTTTGTTTTTTTTTTTTTTTTTTTTTGAGACAGGGTTTTTCTATGTAGCCTTGTCTGTCTGGACTTGCTTTGTAGGCCAGGCTGGCTTCAAACTCACAGTGATCTACCTGCCTCTGACTACCTGAGTGCTAAGATTAAAGGCATGCACCACTATGTCCAGCTAGGTCTTTTGTATTTTAATACCTATCTTTATAAGTTTTACTAGGAAAAGTTGACTTGAAGTGTATAGCTGAGCTGGTCTTTGTTGAACAGGTTGGCTGTCTTTGAGAACAGACAAAGGAATAGTGATTCAGCAATTTCATATGTATATATAATATATTTTGATCACACTCATCATTATTCTCTTATCTCTCTCCCACTCCCTCTGGGCCTTTTCTTTCAACAAGTCTTCCATCTACTTTAATGTCTTTTTTTTTTTTTAATGTAATTAACTGAGTTTAAGTTGCTTGCATGAGTATGGGTCAGGGGTTATTAACTGACACAGTCAATTTACCAGTGGCTGCACCACTGACGACAAAAGGACTTCCCCCAGCCTCACCTCAGGTAGCTGTTAGCTGCAAGTATCTCCTCAGCTAGGGATGGGGCCTCTTGAGCCCTTTCCACACCCATGTTAGAATGCGATGGGCTAAATGGTGTGGGTCATGTGACTCCAAAATAACTATGGGTGCTGTGAGTTCATGAGTACATTAGCCATGCTGTGTATACAGGACGACATTTCATAGCACCCCTTCTCATCCCTTGCCTCTTCTGCAGTGTTCTCTGAGCCTTGGGGAGCTGGGGAGGAGATGGTGATATAGATGGGTTTAGGACTGAGCACTCAGTTGTCACTTAACACCCTAGTTAAGAGTCTCTGCAATAACTATTGCCCTATTAGAAGAAAAGCTTCTCTGACCAAGATTGAGAACAACACACCTATAGGTATGAACATAAATGTTTAGAAGACAGTTAACAACGTGCCCATTTGGCAAAACCACAGTAGTGAGTTTCCTTTAGCTCTTACCTGCCGCAGCTTTTAAACCAGGTTTACAGTAACAGGTATGATTTCTTTCCTGTGAGCAAGTCTCAAATCCTATTAGAAATTGATTGGCTATCCCCATGACAATCATGCCACTACTATCCCAGTGGTGTATCTTTCCTGTCAGGTTGGTATTGTGGCACAGAGTCCACAATTGGGTTCAACCATTGATGTTTTTTTTTTTTTTTCCCCTCCAGAGTCCTGCATAACAGCTTCTAGGAGGAGAGCCAGCTAGCTAGCAAGAACTGTACATATAGTTTTCAGCTTGATTTCTCCGTATTCTGAAACTCAAGTGTGTGGTATGTTCATAATAGGCTTTTACCATCTGGTTTTAGTGAATAATCAAGAGTAGAGGTAGAGGCAGAGGCAATAGCCTATATTATTTTGGGATTGCTAGGGGGCTTCCCTGACCAACAGCTCATAAAGAGGTACCTATGGCTTGCAGTGGTTCATCATTAAATTAAAAAAAAAAATGTGTGTGGGTGTTTTGCCTGTATTTGTATAGCACAAATATACTTGGTTCCTGCAGAGGCCAGATGAGGGCATTGGATTCCTTAGAACTGGAGTTAGAGTTGAGGGCTGCCAGGGTGCTGAGAAGCTAATCCAGGCCCTTGAAGAGCAGGTGGCACTCTTACTGCTGAGCCATCTCTCCAGCACCCTAGGTCAATATGTTTTAAATTAGATCTGTCTATTCATTTTACATGCCAGTTTGCAGCCTCCTCCCTCCTATCCACCCAGTCCCACCCTCCCACTTTCTTCCTTCTTACCTTCCTCCCATTCTCAGAAAAGGGGAGCCTCCCAGTATTTTTTTAAATAGTTTTCTTTTTTCTTTTGTTTTCTGAGTTGAAGGTGTGACCAGAGCTTCCCAGTTGTTTTCAGTGCCTACTCTAGGCTTGATATCGTGTCACCTTGACCCAGACCCCCTCCCCACACTTACCACCTCTTTTTTATTTTTTTGTTTTTTTTGTTTTTTTTGAGACAGGGTTTCTCTGTGTAGTTTTGACTGTTCTGGACTCGCTTTGTAGACAAGAGTTGCCTTGAATTCACAGAGATCCGCCTGCGTCTGCTTCCCTCAATGTACATTTACCTACTTAAATTTCCATTTCATTGTGTCAGTTTAAGCAATCAGGAGCCACCGTAATTATCCAGATGCATATTCCCATTAGTAAGCTGTTTAGGTTCCAAAAGAACACTTTAAAAGATAACCACCATGATTCAAGACTCCATTTTATTAAATGAAATATTGGTAGCTGTTTTATTTTACCAGTAATTCTTGTTGTTGGTAACATTTAATTATTATTGATAGATTAGGAAGCCTTTCAAGCCCCTCTGAGGTGTTACCTTATTTAACCCTGTGAAATGCTTACCACAGTGCTTGTGGTAAGATGTGCACAGTGTAAAATGTCTGTCCAGTGTGTGGAGGTGCACTGTGCAGTAGTGGTAACTATCATCACAGTGTAGTGCAACTGAGCTCTGAGGTGTTTTCTTCCTGCTTCCCTGAGTTTACTTACAAATGAGAGAACTATGAGGTGTCTCTGTAACTGTGAAAAAGACTTCTGTACAGCATTTTTAGTACCATATTAATTGCCCACTAAATAGTCTAGAATATGAAAGATTGTATTATTAATATTCTAGAAGTCATTTAGTGAGATGTTTAAAGTCAAAATTGCTTTGATTAAGAGAACCATTCTTATTGCAGCTGTTTGCTATGAATAGGAAGCAATTTTCATATATTTATTTGCTTAACAGTATTTCCTGAAAACTATCTGATCAGTTTTTTTTTTTTTTTCTAGTTGCTGAGCCTGGGAGAGAGTTGGAGGGGAGAGAAAACACTTCTTTTTTTTTAATTTTTTAATTTTTTGAGCATTTCTGTGTAAGCAAAATGAGGACTAGGCTTTCTTCTATGCAGAAACAATGTCTTTTAACTGGAGCATTGCTGTTACAGGGCAGCCTCCTCAGAGGTAGGAAGAGAAATCTGAGCTGGAGCAGAATTTCAGAAAATTCTTCATATATGCTTTTAGCTACTTTAGTGATGCAAAAATATTAGGATATTCTTATTGCTTTGGGACTATGGATTTTAGTAGAAGTAGGAATCACTCAGTTAAGTGACTTAACAAATAGCAGTAGTTTGCAGAGACTTCTTGGTTACTTATCTACCCCCTCACTAGGCAGTCAGATGGACAGACAGACAGACACACACAGACACACACACCACACAGACGTACACATACATAAACACGGAGACACATAGACACAAATATTCACAAAGACACAGACACACAGACACACACACAGACACACACACAGACACACACACACACACACACACACACACACACACACACACACACACA
>NW_026586173.1:3730454-3737949 GCF_907164565.1 Psammomys obesus | reverse complement strand
CACACACACACACACACACACACACACACACACACACACACACACACGGAGTTTCTTTGTAGCTCTGGATGTCCTGGGAGTCTCTCTGTAGATCAGGCCTGGAACTCAGATATCTGTCTGTCAGATATCTCCGCCTCTCAAGTGTTGGGATTAAAGGCATGAGCCACCATGCCTGGCTCTTGGTTACTGAATTTTATACCATAAAATCTTGCATAACTTTCCCATTTTAATTTAGTTTTTAAAATTTCCTAAAAAATGTTAACATGATCCAGAAACATCGTAGATTGAATTTTAGCAAAATTTCTGTGGCCTTTGCTGTGTGATCCTTGTGTCCCTGTTTTACAGCTTTCAGCTGTATTTCTCTTCACTTTATCTTCATTACGATAAAAAAGTATAATTTTTTTTTTCTCCAGTGGACTGCAGTGTTTTGCCACACTGCTAGTGTTTCAAGTAGTATTTTCATCCTTGTAGAAGTGTTTGCATTGGTTAGGAGGTGCGGAAAGTTTTCTGTGGCTGAAATGGTCCTAGCCTTGTTTTTGCAAAGCTCTTTTATCTTTCAGTGCCATGGGTCAGTTCTTTGACATTCCTGCGGAAGTTTGCAGTATGGCTGCAAAAAAAATATGTATTTCAGAGATGCTCAAGTAACCTTTTCTTTGATTAATCCCTGCCTAATTTTGGGGAGTAAGTTTTAGATTAATTATTCAGGTATAATAAAGAACAGTTTTGGATTTCCTATTAGCATGTGAAAGTAACAGGAATTTACTTAAAAATGCTTAAAGCTATGCGGTTTAGTCAATTAAGTCTTTCTTTTTAAATTATATAAAGAAAGCCAACATTACTTTTATTCTAAATGATATATTTATCGTGATAAAAAGCTGATTTTTTTAAACTATTGCAAATTAAACCTGATAACTTTAAGATTTCTTTTTTCAGAGCCTAGAGAGATGGCTTAGTGATTAAGAGCACTACTGCTTTTCTAGAGGTCCTGACTTCAGTTCTCAGCAACCACATGGTGGCTCACAACCATGTAATGGAATCTGATTCCCTCTTCTGGTATTCATGAAAACAGAGCACTCATATACATAAAATAAATAAAAAGTCATAAAAGTTTCCTCCCTCTCTTCCCTTTCTTTTTTTGAGTCAGAGTCTCACTATTTAGTTCTGGCTGTCCTAGAACTAACTCACTATGTGTGCCTGGCTGTCCTTGAACTCACAGAGATGTGCCTGCCTCTACCTCTCCAGTGCTGGGATTAAAGGCATACACCACTGCACTGAGTTAACTTTTAAGATTTCTTATGTAGCTACGTTTATTATTGCATTTTAAGATATAGCTTTAAGATTTATATAACTCATAGTATAAAGGTTCATAACATATTTCTTTACTTACTATTATTTATAATTAAAAAAAAGATGACACGGATAAGAAAAACTCAGAGAAATGAAGCTAACAAGAGCTGTCACAACAATGCTATAAGATCATGATAATTATCATAAGAAATCATAAAGCCATTTGTATCAGTGATTGTGTTTGACTAGAATTATTATTACTTTATGCCCAGGTAAATAAATGGCTTCATTTCACAAAAGAGGCTTGATAAGTTAGAGTTGATGTGTTCGTGCTTATGCAGGTTTCAGTTGTAGCCCATTTAACTGAAGGAATGGGGACAACAGTTTGTTTGTAACAACCACAGAACTGAGTACAAAGAAGCCAGTGACCTCTGGTCTTCTGTGGCTGTGCATATGAAGGAGGGATTGTTTGAGGACAAGAAAAGCTGCCAGCAGACTTGGGATATTCTTTCTCCTTGTTTTCTGCAGAATTCTTGAATGACCCTACTAAAAAAAAAAAAACAAAAAAACCCCACAACAACCAAAAAAAGTCTCACTGGAAGAAATTACTACTGGTGTTGGAAGAAACTTTGGTCTGGACAGCAAAATATAATTAGATATTCATATTGCAAAGTGATAATCATTAAAAACATCGTCTCTCCCTGCAAAAGTGGCATCATTAATTATTGCTGTTGTCTGTGCTCGGTAGGATGGTGCATGCCTGTGGTTTCTTCCCCAGCAGTTCTTGTTATGCTCCTATTTAAAGTTGTCTTTTAATTCCAGCAGTTGAAAAATCCTGAATCTGGGTCACACTAATTCCTTGGCATTCTTTTACATTGTTTAAAAGTTGGGCATTATTCTAAGACTAAAACCTATAAATGTTTGTCAGGTGAATGAGTGGCTAACAGCAGTTGCAGTACTTAGGTTGTTATTTCTTTATTCTTCCATGGTGATTAATAAAAATCTAGTAACATTTCTTTATGCAAGGATAGGGTAAATACAGCAATATGTCTTTTTGTGTGTATACCATATCAAATATGTGTCTGCAAGTGATGGAACAGCTCATCCTTTGGCACACAGTTCTTGGCCTTATTAGTTATATACTAGAATATACTGCATATCCTAGTGATCAAGTTTGAGTCAGTATTAGAAGCCTGTATTTGAAATATTTTAAAGAAGACCTGGTTTTGATTTATGCAGCCTTATAACTGTCTTTCCCATGATTAGTAAAAAGAGATGTTTCTATTTGAAATTAATGCCCTGATTTATCATAGATTCTACATGTTCTTTGATGGGATTCCTTTCTCATTAATGATGCATCTATGCGTGTGTTTTTATATACTTATAGGTAGTTTTCTTTATAGCCAGTAATGAGTACCAGGCCTTGATGAACCGGTTAGGAAAAGGTGCAGAAATCTAATATCATATGACATAACTGGAGTCATGGGATTGAGTTTGACGTTATTAGCAGCTTTGTCTTTTAGAAGAGGAATGATGAGGGATAAGGAGGGAAAAAAATTAGTGTGGTAAGAGAGTGGTAATTAATGTTTCAGTAATGTTTTGAAATCTACTGTTGTAGACTTCAATCAATCAAAAGTTTAATCAGTAGAATTTAAACTAGTTGATATTTAGAAAATTTTATTCATCATATTCATGAAAAATCGTTTGGCAGTTTAGCCTCAAGTATTGATTTATTAGGTATCCTATGAAATATAACAATTTATTGTAAAAAATTTAAAAAATTCCTTATGCCTCTTTTAAAGGCTGAGATAAGATGATCTCCAGGATCAGATAAGACCCTTCTTCAGGAGTCAGAGGTGTGAGTGGTGGGAGCTGTGCAGGAAAGGGTGGGATGGAGGAGCTGTTCAAACTCATTCTGAAGACGATGGGTGAGAGTCTGGACTTAGAAGTAGGATCTTCAGGAATCACAGGGCGTTTTATCTGGTGGAAGGGACCATTCTTAAATGCCTCTAGATTAAAATAACAACTAAACAACATTTTTGGGGCAATTTGTGTATCTTACTATATTTCTTTCTAAAGTATTGTATGTTTTTAAAAATTTTATTATTCATCATGTATACAGTGTTGTGCCTGCGTATACACCTGCATGCCAGAAGAGGGCACCAGATCTCATTATAGATGGTTGTGAGCCACCATGTGGTTGCTGAGAATTGAACTCAAGACCTTTGGAAGAGCAGCCAGTGCTCTTAACCCCTAAGCCCATCTTACTATCTTTATTTGAGTATTATTTTTGTTTTCTTTGAATTAAAATTAGTCTCATGATCTGCGTGTTTGGGTTTTAATGTGATACCTGTTTAAGAGACTACAACTAAACTGTAGTACAGAATAGAGAATACATTTCACAGATGCCATAAAATGACCAAATAATATTACATGAGTTGAATATTCACCTCTTCCCTGCCTTGAGCTGGGATGAATCTGTGGCTTGGCAAAATCTGTACGATTGAGCTCCATCCCAATTCTTTGAATTTTCCTTGGGAGCTGGGTATGATTCAGTGCTCAAATGCTTGCCCAACTTGTGCAAAGGATTTGAAAGAAGAGTGAACCTGAAATCTGTCAAATTACCATTGTAGACAAAAATAGTAATTTTGAATTATCTAATTGAAATGGATGGATTATTCAAGGGGAAGAAAAAGAAGAGTACTGAAGTGTATGGGAAGTACTGGCTGATTGCAGTTTTTGCACGTTATGCTTGAAGGAAAAGTTTGTGTTCTGATATCTATATACCAGGAGACAGTGCAATTGTAGGTATTAGCTTTTTGAAAGAGGAAAAAAAATGTTTTTGTGCTGGAAAGTATGGATTTTTCTTGTCAGCGTTCCCCAAACAACATTTGTAAATGTTTAACATTTACGTAGTTTATTTTGCATAGTTTATTTTATTTTATCTTTTGAGACAGGGTCTCTTTATGTAGCCCTGGCGCTCCTGGAACTCTGTGTAGACCAGGTTAGCCTGGAACTCATAGAGACCTGTCTGTCTTTGCTTCTTGAGTGCTGGCAATAAAGATCTGTGCAACTATGCCCAACAACTGATAATAGATTATTATTTATAACATACTGGGACATCTAAAATAGTCTAGAGAAGATTTAAGTGTTTAGAGAGTTGAGCAAAGTATTATTCATTTTACATTTGATTTGTGTAAACATATTTTGGAATTAATGGGAGCCAATCCCTTGTCTATATTGAGGGACAACTGTATTTGATTTTGTGAAATGGACAATGATAAATTAATGTGAGTAAGGGTAAATCTTGGGTCATAAAATCTCAGATTGAAAGTGTTTATTTTGAAATATGTCATCACAAAATTAATAAGTCTCTTCAATACTTAAGAATTTCTGTTTTTTTTTTTCTTTTTGATTTATTTGTATGAATGTTTTATTTGTATCTGTGGATGTGTACTGTATGCATGACTAGTTCCTGAAGAAATCAGAGAAGGTTGCCAGGTCTTCTGAACTGGACTTGCTGATGGTTGTGAGCCATCACGTGGGTGCTGAGAACGAATGTGGATCCTTTGCAAGAGCAACAAATGCTGTTAATTGCTGTGCCATCTTTCTAGGCCCCACACGCCACCTTTACATTCATTCATTCATTGAGTGAATATTTTATCGTCATGTATGTCTGTGTACCATCTGTATACCTGGTACTCCTGGAGATCAGAAGAGGGAATTAGAACTCTTGGAACTGTAGCTACAGGTGACTGTGAACCACCATATGGGTACTGGGAATTGCAACTAGGTCCTCTGGAAGATTAGCTGTTGTTCTTAATTACTATGTCATCTCTCAACATTACCTTAGTTATGTTGGTTTTTGATTCACCATTGACTTACTGCATTAAGAAATACTGTAGAAAACTTATTCAGTTCTTTGTTATAGGTATTTGGTTAGATCTGAAATCTGACACTTTGGACACTGGTCCCTCTGCTCATTTAGTTATGGGGCTGTTGCTGTTACAGTTTCTCCTCATGGGAAATAGTACAAAAAAAAAAAAAAGCTTTTGAAAAAATGGTTGGCAGAATTATGCCACAGAAAACTTGTAGGGCTGTGAGTCATGACTTGTCAGTTGTTAGAGCAATATGCTCAGTTGGCAAACACATTGTGCACACATCTCAGCAGTGGCAGTTATCCTTGTGTGTCTTTCTTACCCCCACACCTCCTCCCTTTGCCACTCCATGTATTTGTTAGCAGTCCCAAGCCTTGGTCAGGGAGCTAGAGGTAGGAATTGTAAATGAAGCGACAACTCTTTTTCTGGGAAAGCCCTTCCCACTGTGGTTTCTTTTGCTCTTCCTTTTTTTTTTTTTTTTTTTTTTTTTTTTTGAGGTAGGCTCTCCTTTTAGTCCAAACTTGTCTGTAAAACTTGCAGTCATTTTGCTTCTGCCCTTCTGAGTTCTGGGATTGCAGATGTATGTACTGCCATACTTGGTTAGAATGACTCCCTCCCCAAGCTGTTTTTTTGTTCTTTCTACCTAGATATTAGACATGGCGACAAGTTATAGCCATACTCTGGAAATATTAGGGAAAGGCCAAGCAATTTAGTCTTTATACAGGCTAAGAGATGAATGTGTATGTATGATTCTTTTTCATGGTGTAGGAGCTGAACATGGGGTTGAATGTGTGCTTGATGGCTGTATACCATGAGCCCTGTCCCTGTCTTAAATAGTATCCTTGAACTTAAAGGCCAAGTGCCAGCAAGTGCCTCCCTTTCCATTTCACTGGAAGAATAAGCCTTTATGAAAGTAGTTTTTTAAAAATTAGTGTGTAAATGTGGGTATGCGTGCATTTCTGCACATTACATACATGAATTGTATATTCATGTGAGTGTCTGTGACATGCATGTGTGCTGTGTGGAGGTAGAGGACAGCTTCATGGCATCAGTTTCATTTTACCTTCACATGGGTTCAGGAGATGAAAGTTCTCCAGGGTTGATAGGTAAGCTCCCTTATCTCTATAAGGAATACATTGTTCTGATCCATTTTCAGTATGAGTTTGCTTAGACTTCTTCATGGTTATTAATAAGTACAAGGCTCAGGGTAGTCTCTACCCCAACTGGTGACTGAGCCTACCTGTCTGAAAACTCTGAAAGTTGGAAAGTTATAGGCAGTATGCTACATGACGGAGTTCTCCATCAGAAAAGGGGCACTCTCAAGTCCCATGTTACTCATTTGGTAAAGCTTTGTGTTCGAAAACAATGAGATGAGGAATTTGAGAAGGTGCCTATGCTAGATTTTGAATTTCTGTGAAAGGCATGGCCTGTGGGAAAAGAAAGTCAGAATTTCTTGTGGTCAAGAACTTAAAAACCACTGTCTTACACTAATCAACATACCAGCCATTTTAGAAAAATCTATCCTGGTGTCTATTTTTGTAGAATAGTATATTCATAATGTTTTCATTTTCATTACTGTTGAACTGGTTATCACAGAGAGAGGATCTTACTTCCTACACCTCAGAGCCATCTCCTGCCTGGGAAGAGTACCCTTTACTTTTTTGAAGCCATTGTAATTTGGATTTTCTTTTACTTGTCTCTAATCATTGCCCCAAATGGATAAAATAGTTTCTATGTCCCTGATGATATATTTAGGAGATTTGGAGACTTCTGATTTTAATTTGCAAGGGATTTTTATTCTGGAATATTTGAAACTGGTTCTTTTAGACTTGATTGAACAAGCTTAATATCTAGCCAGATGGAAGCTGGCTACTTGCTGGAGAGTTGAGAAATGCAAGAGGTGTTGAAAAATAGGCTGTGGTATTTCCCGCTATCATTTCATCTTTAAGTCTCTGGCTTCATTTGCTTACATAACTTATAGAAACTATAGTACTGGAGAAAATGTAATTACAGCACAGTCAGGGTCAGTCTGGACTGGTCATAGATAGGAACTCATGGTGCTAGTCCTCTGTATGCCATGTTCACTGTTCATTTTCTTAGGTATTAACAGATTCTAAGTCCATCATGATAAATGCATAGCTTCATGGCTGCGGCATGAGCATGTATATGCAGTTAGTGTGGATTAGGATCACTGTAATCACTCCTGTGGCCTTGGTAGTCAACTTCCAACAATTGGGGTTAGTTCTGCATCAGATTGTTTAGACTGGAGTTGTATAGAGCATCCTTTCTTTCTTTCTTTCTTTCTTTCTTTCTTTCTTTCTTTCTTTCTT
>NW_026586173.1:3710097-3730444 GCF_907164565.1 Psammomys obesus | reverse complement strand
CTTTCTTTCTTTCTTTCTTTCTTTCTTTCTTTCTTTCTTTCTTTCTTTCTCTTTCTCTCTCTTTCTTTTTTGTATGCGTCTGGCTCCTTTTGTTCAGCATCGGTATTATTACATCTGATTATACACTGTTCTCATTGCTGTATAGTGTTCCATTATGTGAATATACCCTATCTGTTGGTTGGTATTTTCGTTGTTTCATGTTGTAATCACTGTGAATACTGCTGTTAAGAATGTTCCAGTACTTGTGTTTTGGTAAACGTATGGTTGGTTAATATGTGTAAGCATTATCTGTGTATATACTTCAGAGCTGAGTAGCAAGATGAGAGGGTGTCGGCCACACACATGGTTCTTGACTCCTGTTCTCACTAGCACTTGTTTTAACCTAGTGGTTCTGCTTTTGTGAAATTCCTGTTATGTCTTTTGTTTATTCTTCTGTTGGGTTGTCTTTTCTAATTGTTGGGGTGGCTTTTTAATATAGCAGCTTAGAATTTTTGTCAGATATTTATATTGTAAATTATCTTTTCTTATTCTCTGTTTACTCTTCCACTATTTAAAGGTTTTTAAATTACTTATTTATTATTTTTGGTCAGACAGGGTCTGATTTCATGGATATCAGTCTGGCCTTGAACTTCTGATTTCCTGCCTATACCTCAGCAGTGCTGGGATTATAGGCAGTAAGCTACCATACTTGGTTTATGTTGTACCAGAGAGAACCCAGGGCTTCTTGCATCCTGGGCAGCCCCTGTACCAACTGAGCTATGACCTCAGCCTATTTGAAGTATCCTTTGAAGAATCTCCTGGATAGCCATGTTTTCCTTCCTGGTTACTGCTTACACATTGACTGTCTGGCTGTTCTGCCGGCACAAAAATGACAGTACATATCCTCTTCCATAGAATTGACTGCTTTACTTTTGTGTTTCGCTTGCATCCTTCTGTAGTGGCTTTTACTGTAAAATGTGAGGTGATATTTCGGGACCATTTCCCCCAAGCGAATGTTTAGTTTAGTATTAAAAAGATGATCTTTTTGTTGTAAATCAGGTAACCATATATTTGTGGGATGCTTATCAACTCTGTTTATTGTGTTCTATTTGCGAGATTTTGTCCATTTGCAAAAACCACACTGTTCCAATTGTAATAGCTTTATGGCAGGTTTGCTAACTCTTACTATCAAGTTCTCTAGTTTTATTCTTCTTTAAAATGATTTCAACTAATTTTGGGAACTGGCATCTGACTAGATATAGGTGTATTTATTTTGTATTTTAAATTGCACCATTCATATTCCTCAGCCAGCTGTCTAGCATATTGGCATTGATCTGTTTACCCATATAGAGAACCTAGTCTGTATCTCTAACCTTTTAATGAATTTACAAGTTTTTTGAGTGAAATAGAAATATTTTCTTGGTTCATAGATTATGCACATATTTAAAATCAGTGTTCACTTTTAGCATCAATCATTGTGGTGTGCAGTAATCAAATACTTACTTAAAATTTGTGTATTTAATTTCACTGATACTTGATTTTCTCATTTGTAAGTAATCAGCTGTTTTGTATACCATTATGACCAGCTCTGTAGATGTGATGTTTGGGCATTAGTTTGTTTCAGAAACATGAAGCCAGCATAGTGACTGAGTCCATCTGGAAGTGTGAATCATCGTAACATGACATTTAAAGGCAACAATCTTTGTTAGTGACAGTTTGATTTTGTCAGCATGAAGACATTTCTTCTCAATAACTGGTCATCTTTTCCCTTCTATTTCATGTTTATTCATCAGGCAAAAATTGCAAGGTTTTAAGGTAAAATTGTTATTATTTATATTCAAAATTAAATACTTGTAGCTTTTGTTATTTTATTTTAAACTAAAAATGTTATAACTTTTTAAATAAACAAATAAGCAAATTACCTAGTCTCAAAGTATATACATCTCAGTAAGTTTTTCTACAGCTAGGATAGCCATTCTCAAGCTGTGGAATTTCATATTGGACATTACATTTTCACTATTGAATATATTTTATTTACCAACAAAGTGAAAAATCCATGACAGAATTGTAACTAGAAAAACAACTGGTTTTATGTTTTAGGGTTACTATCACTGTGATGAAATACCATGACCAAAAGCAACTCAAGGAAGAATGGTTTATTTGGCTTACATTACATATCCTGAGTCACAGTTCATTGAGGGAAACCAAGGCAGAAACTCAAACTGGTGGGAACCTGAAGGCAGGAGCTGATGAGAAGCCATGGGGGAAGTGCTGCTTACTTGCTTGTTCATGATGGCTTGCTCAGCTTGCTTTCTTGCAGAACCCAGGACCACCAGCTCAGGAGTGATACCACCCACAATGGGCTGAGGCCTCCTTCATCAACTACTAATTAAGAAAATGTCCTATAGGCTTGCATATACCTGATCTTACGGAGACATTTTTTTCAATTGAGGTTCTCTTCTCTCAAATGACTGTAGCGTGTGTTAAGTTGACTTAAAACTAGCCAATGTGTGTCATATCCTCTTTCATAACTCATGTCCATTACCTGTATTCAGCCCTTCCCTTTCCCCTACTATTTTTTGTTTTCTTTGGGGAATGGAGAGTATAGGTAGAAGGAAGACATGTGGAGCCTCAAGTGAAGGGAATGTGTGCCTTAGAGTTCTGTGAAATGAGATAGTCTTGGGAAACTGAAATAGGTAGCTGTTGTAAGAACTCTGGGAAATGGTTTTCTTTTAAAAATTGGTGAACAAATAGAGATTTGTGTGCTTAGGAGCTACTCAAGTGATTTTTTTTCCCTCTCCATTTGGTTACTAAGTGCTGAGTTATAAGAGCAGAGTACATGCTTGATTCAGAAATTGGAACTGAAGATGAGTCAGGTATTTGACACTTTGTAAGAATACTTACTTTTAATTACAGATAAAGACTGCACCTTCTCATTTATAATGTAATTTTAGTGGAATTAAACATGAACAGATAACAGATAAAATGTCATGTAATTGTGTTCTATTTCAGTTAGAAGGAAAATAAAAGTTGTTGTGCTATTTGGCAGTGTATTTACACAAGTGTAATGTATGCTGAATTTCTTTAGTTGAGTGACAGCATTTGCTACATAGGTATTTATTGAGTGGATGCCGATTTTCAAACTTTGTAAACACTGGAAAAGAAAAGTAAGTAAAGCAGATATGATTCAAATACATCTTTTCTGCCAGAGTTGGGCAGAATAGGTTCATAGCATGTCTTGCTTACATTTGGTGAATTTGCTTGCTGCTAACAATATAGTTTGCTATTTGTGTTTGTGTAAGGGAGATACATTTTAGGATCCACAGTGGATGCTTGGGACATTGAGCTGTACCCATACTGTTTTTTCCCCCTAGACTTACATACCTATAATAAAGTTTAATTTGTAAGTTAGATTTTATGAGACATTAATAACAGTAAAAATACACAGAACAACTGATAAAAGCTACGAGAAAAATGGATCTCTTCCTTTCTCAGTGCAACTTACTGTAATGTGCTCACCCTTTTTGTAATATGAGAGACTATAGTATGCTATGTGCTCATCAGCCACTTAGCGGTCAGATGGTTAACAGATCAACTGCCACAGGTACTGTGTGAGTAATTTTTACTTAGTCTGTCAATACATCATAGCTCCTGCATCATTCACCTTACTTCATCTTACCATAGCTCTCATAAACCATGAACTAAAACAAGTTTTTCCTCTTTCAAGTTTTCTGTCAGGAGTTTGGTCGTAGCATGTAAAAGTAAGTAATATGCTTCTGTTTATATTGTTAAATATTATTATTATAGGAGGAATGGATGCTTACCTTTGCAGTCCAGTCCTCCAGAGCATACCTGGCCTTACTTTATTTATATAGTTCTATATTTACTTCTTTTTTTTAACTTTATTTTATGTGCACGGGTGTTAGGGTGTCAGATCACCTGGAACTGGAGGTACAGACAGTTGTGAGCTGCCATGTGGGTGCTGGGAATTGAACCTGGGTCCTTTGGAAGAACCGACAGTGCTCTTAACCACTGAGCCATCTCTCCAGCCCCTTGTTTACTTCTTTTAAACCACCATCAGTTTGTTAACTTCTCAACACTTCTTTTGGCACTGCTTTTATTTATTTATTCATTCATTCATTCATTCATTCATTCATTCATTCATTCATTTATTTATTTATTTATTTATTTTTGAGACAGGGTTTCTCTGTGTGTAATTTTGGCTGTCCTGGCACTCTATCTGTAGACCAGGCTGTCCTCAAATTCAGAGAGATCCATCTGCCTCTGCCTCTCCAGTGCTGGGATTAAAGGCGTGCACCACCACCAGCCCAGCCTGCTTTAATTATTTTTAACTAAAATAAAAATATAGCCAGTCGTGGTGGCGCACGCCTGTAATCCCAGCACTTAGGGAGGCAGAGGCAGCCATATCTCTGTGAGTTTGAGGCCAACCTGGTCTACAAAGAGAGTACTTTGAGCCAAGGCTACACAGATAAACCTTGTCTTGAAAAACAGCAAAACAACAACAAAAAAGAGTGTTGGTCTTTTTCAGATCTCAACCTATTCTGTTTTAACTCCTTTTGTTCTATTTGGAATGGGCTCAGGTGATCCTCTTTGCCTTAGTTTCTCAGTAGATGGGACTTCACCCTGCCAGCTTCCTGCTTTGAAGCCAGAATAATTTTACTGAGATGCATGTGTAAGAATTCTGGGAGCTCTCTAAAGTGATACTTCTTGGTTGCCTTTACAGTTTGACCAGAAAGGCACTGGAAAGTGCTGCTGGGTAGAGGGACCAGCAGTTTGGAAGGCTTTCCTGTTTTTACATACAATTGGAGTTCTTTTAGACTTAATGATTTATTTATCTCCATATATGCTCAAAATCAGTCATACAGTTTTGTGATAATATATAGTTTTATTTCAACATATTGGTACAATGATTGTTGCAAATACAATTGAACTTATCTTAAACAGTTGAATTTGAATTGTTGGTTTTGTCCTTTGTAGCTCATAGTTAGTTTTCATAAGCTGTTGTTTTCTTCCTGTAATATTTGGCTTACTTTATTTAGTATTCATTTAGTTAACAGAAAGAGTTGATTTTTTTCTCTCCTTTCTGTCTCTTCCCTACCTCTCCTTCTTCACTATTGTTCCTTTCAGTTTAGTGCCCAAGCTTGCTGTGAACTCCTGGGTTAGGTGACCTTGCCAGATTCTGAGTAAATTACAGAAGACTTTTGTTGTATTGGGAAGAAATCCTGAATTTCTAACGGAGACCAATAGTTTTCTTAATTTAGTTGGTACCTCGTGTCAAGGAAAAAAGTTGACAGTTAAATTATTGAGTGAAAACAGCATGTCTACTAGTAACAAGGCTATTGTGATAGAAGTATATTTAGAAAAGACATCTGTCTACCGCTATTGTGGTAGCCAAATACCTGAGGGAAACAACTTAAGGGAGGAAAGAGTTATTTTGCCTCACAGTTTGACGGAGTTCAGTCCATTATGGTGGGAGGGTTTGGCAGAATAGCTTGCATTGTGGCAGACAGCAAGAAGCAGAGAGAATACAGGAAAGGTAAGAGCAAGATAGCGTCTCAAGCATGTCTCCACTGACCAGCTTCTTCTCCCTGGGTCCTAATCTTCACTATGTTTTAATAATGTTACATGAGCTGGGCAGGTCACGCATGCCTGGAATCCCAGCACTCAGGGAGGCAGGCAGATCTCTTTGAATTCAAGGCCAGCTTTGTCAAGGCTGGCTTGGTCTACAAAGCGAGTCCAGGACAGCCAAGGGTACACAGAGAAACCCTGTCTCGAAAACAAACAACCAAAAACCAAAACCAAAACAAAAGAAAACAAAACTTCATATGAATCCATTGATGGCTTGACCTATTACTAGAGTCTCTAGGGTCTAGGCATTGCCCAGAAGTCCATAAGCTGCCAATCAAGCATTCAAAAGAGGAGTTCATGGAAGACATCTTGTATTTGAACCATAATACAATTAGTTAAGAGGCAGTTAGTTAATTATTTTTGCCTCCTTGGCAATTAAAACAAACAAAAAGCCCCAACAAACCAACAGAACACCCCCCTGAAAAAATTTAAAAAATATATCAAAAAAGCATTGCTGCTTTGAACCAAGGTCAACTTGAGCTAGTGAACCTCCTAAATCACCTTTTTGAGAATAGTTCTCAGTGGATTTTTTTTTATTCTTCTGTTGCCATATGTATATATGTATGACTATATATATGTATGACTATAGATCAAAGGAGAGCTGTCACACTGAAAATAAGCCAATTATTATAACAGTAAAGGTATTTTAAGTATGATAAAACATACTGTGGACATAAAGTGAACATTAGTTTAGAATTGATGTTTCCTTTTGCTTGATGGTGATAACACAAAGTTGAGATCCTGTCTCACATGTTTGTTTTCAGCTGAGGATGAACAAAAAAATATTTCCACATCCCACATTGGGGATCAAAACAAAAAACACATAAAAGAAAGCAAAACTTTTATGACAAGAGATGGCCCAGCCTGTAAAAATGTTTGCCCCACAAGTCTGGCCTAGAACCTACAGAAGGGTGGAAGGAGAGAACCAACCTGATGATGCTGTTCTCTGATCCCCCTACTTGTATGCTGTGGCATGTCCACTCCCATCATGCACACTCACTATAAAAAGAAAAAGTGGAAAATGATACATCAGTGGATATAGCTGAGTGGGTCAAAGAATATGACTGGAGGTCTGGGTGCAGTGGCGTGTCCCCTGTAGTCTCAACTGCTTGGGAGGCTTAGGGAGATCTGAAGCTTGAGGCCAGTGTAGGCAGTTTATTGAGACGCTGGCACCCCTAACAGAAAGGCTGGGGATATAATGCTTGCCTAGCATGTTTGGTACCCAGCAGTGTTTGAAAAGGTAAAGAATAAAATTATCCCCTGATATTTGAGATTCTATTTTATAAAGAAAAATTTTGATAATATAAACAGTGGTTATATTTAGAAGGCAGAAAAATGAATAGTTGTAGGTTTTTTTTTTGTTTTTTTGTTTTTTTTTTTTTTTTGTACATTTTGTGTGATTTTTGACAATGAAGAACCTGAAACTTTGTAACCTGAACTTTGTAACCTGAAACTTTGGTAAGATACTGTGCTAGGAGTTGACACTAGGTTCTCACTCATGCAAGCACATGCTCTACTGCTGACTGCCTTATGCTATCTTTGGGATTTTTTTTCCCCCAAAGGCCTGAATAAGGTAAGGGCATTGTCTGTAGTTAAAATTGGCTTGATTCAGACCCTTCCTGAAATTGTTACTAACTGTATGCTTCTAATGAGATTGTTTTACTTCTTTCAGGATTTTGTGATAAAGGTAACTAGTTAACCTCTGTAAGAGCAGTAAGAGCTCCTACCCGCCAGGGCATCTCTGCAGCCTCCAAATACTAGGAAAATATAACATACTCAAAAGTAGTAAAAGCCTGGACAATAGCTGAGGCATAGATTAGTTTCAGAAATACATCTGCTTCAGAATAGGAATGAAGACTTTTATTAGAGCAAAACAAAGTGATTTGTAGAGTGAGGAGGAGGAAGAATTAGAACGAGTTGACAGTAACAGTGTACTGCTTCTAAACAACATTCTCTCCATGTTCAACGTGATTTTTTTTCCTGTGCTTTCGGTTCAAGTGCTGCCTTTACTCATCAAGCCTGCCAGTATTAAGACAAAAGTGTTCAGGGTTTGAAGCTATTGAGTCTTATAGTAGTCACTCAACATGCAAACTGAGATGTCTTTGTTAATTCCAGGGGTTGTATTTCTGTGGCATAGTTAGAGAAAATAGCAGCATAAAATACTCCTAGCAATAAGTGATTCCATCTTCTTATTGTGTCTAGTTGAAGTGCAATAGCGATAGAGAAATTTGCTTTCTCGCTGTTCTGTAGATTTGTTACTGCACGTTAATGAAGAACACTAACTGATATCAAATAGCTGGTTAAGTGCAAAGCAGGGATCTAGCTCTGGCTGTTTTGGATTTCAAAGTGCCGGTGTTGCTGCCTCTAGGTGTTTTCATAAATAGTTTTTTTTTTTTTTTTTTTTTAAATAAAGGGCTCTGGGCCTTAGTAGGTATTAGATGTTTCCGATATTCCATTTGCTTCCTTATTTAGTCCTGTTTCTTGAATGAGTAAATTGGCCCTCATTTATTGCTATGTTTCTTGTAGTTACTCTCTTGAGTTGTAGCCCTTCAAGAACGCACATATTAAAAATGGTTTGGATAGGTTTTTATGTGGTAGAGAATGTGGCTACTTCGGAAAACTACTTTCTTGTGACTGAGTCAGCAACAATGTTTCCGCTCATAGTTGCCTGTGTGACTCTGCAGCAGGCATTGTGCTTTTTAGTAGCAGTTAAATGGGTAGAAATGATGATTTTTTTAATACTAAGTCCAGAGCCTTTCAAAACTGTAAGAGCTCCTGAGATTGACCCCTGTGAGTTAATTTCTATTTTGATATATGTGCTTATCTTCATGTGATGATTTTTTCACTCTTAAAGCCTTAAAAAAAAAATCCTGTATAGCTTTTTTTTTTTTTTTTTTTTTTTGTGAAACCTTCTAACTTTGTAACCTACTCAAGGTTTTGTTTTGATCTTAGTAGTTTCTTTTAGGCTGGCAGGAAAACTACATATAATGCATGAAAAACTGTGATTTATTTTTTTAATTTTTTATTTTTGAGATGGGACTCAGGCTAGCTTGAACTGGCAATTCTGCCTTAGTTTTTGAGTACAGGGATTACGAGAATGCACTATAAAGTGAATGTTCAGTTTGAAACACTTCCCAAGCCAGATATCCATATAGTTGTGTCTCTCATCAGTCATTTCCTCATGAGGAGAAACAAAAAACAATAACAGTGGGTGGGTGTGCTGTGCTGCCAGAGCTTTGGGGATTTTTTTGGGGTGTGTTTCCAGTATCTCCTGTCTGTGAATTGCTCATCTCTGTGTGTGTTTGATATACTCAGTACTTGGATATGAGTTTGCCCAACTGTAAGCTGCTGTATTTGCTCTCAGAATGTTTACAGTAGACAAATGTAAACCATAGTATTTTGTATATTATGCTTATAATAATCATTTTAATTGATGGTATTTTCTGTTTATTGTGGGTTTATCAGGATATAATCCCATCCTAAGTCAAAGCTGTTGTGTTGTTGCTCACTCATAGCTTATCTACAAATGTATGTTTTTAAAAATTTATTTATTTTTATTTATATGATTGGCGTTTGGCATGCATGTATGTCTGTTTAAGGGTATTGGGTCTCCTGGAACTGGAGTTGCAGACAGTTGTGAGCTGCTATGTAGGGAAATCAAACCCTGGGTCCTCTGGAAGAGCAGGCAGTGGTCTTTTTTTTTTTTTCCTGACTAAAATATCTTTATTGACATCTGAATTATTTTTTTAATATTAGTTACAGTTTATTAACTTTGTATCCCAGCTCTATCCTGCTCCCTCATTCCCTCCCAATTCCACCCTTCCTCCCTCATCTCCTCTCATGCCCCTTTCCAAGTCCACTGATTGGGGAGGACCTCCTCCCCTTTCATCTGACCCTGGTTTATCAGGTATCTTCAGGACTGGCTGCAAATTCCTCCTCTGTGGCCTAGCAGGGATGCTTCTCCTTGGGGCTGCTCTTGACCGCTGAGTCATCTTTCCAGCCCCATCTATAATGTTTTTAAAAGATTTCTAGAGTGGTTCTGTTTTGAATGTATCTGTATATCTAATAAAAATTCTTATCTAATTAAGTGTATTATTGTCTTTCTTGCATAATATTTATTATAAGAGCTAATTTAAGTGGTATTGTGCTTGTTAAATAATTACAACAAAGAGGAAGTGGACTCTTAAGCTTCATGAGGGCATAGACCTTGTCTGTTTTATTCAGTACGTATGGTTTTTGTGCAGCATCTAGTATTCAGCATGTTCACATTAAAGCCGAGTACTCAAGAATATAGCCAAGCACAAATTATGTAGGAGAAGCCAGCTTGTCAGTTAGTTCATACTGAGTCATTGGCAGTATTGATAGGAGTATTGCTGGGTGTTTGTGGAGGTTGGGAAAAAGGAAAGAGAGAGAAGATTCAACTAGATTTTTAATAGTATCTAAGAGCTAATAATAACTATTTTCAAATACCTATTTTGTGCATGTTTTCAACATGTATTTAATCTATAGCAAGTACCAACAATACCACCCAAAATAAATAATTATAATTACAATGTTCTTAAGCTAGTGGGGACTTAGGTGCAGAAAGCTCCTAAGCTTAGAAAGATGCCTTTTCACTTAGATTTTGGTTAGAAGTAAGTTTAAAATATTCAGATACACTGTAGTGAAACTAATGAGAGCGAAAACATAAATGAAAACACTTAGGGTTTTATTCCAAGGATGTCATTCTGAGTGAAAAATGCTGTGGGGTAGATATTGTGACATATTAAGTGATCATATAACACAGGTCTAACTTAAATAGTCAGACTATAACAGATAAGCTTTCAGATCTTACTTTTAATTGGCTTCTGTGGCTTGATCAGCTGGTCGTTAGGAACACTGAAGTTGAAGACAGAAGGAGTAAAAGAAAAAATAATCACTGACTCACTTTTGCTTTAGGACCGGTAGAGTTTTGATAGCTAATACCTATAATACCCTACACTCAGTTTTGCTATTATGAGTTTTTTTCCCCCAGAAAATATGTTGATTAGAATATGAAGGTTTTACACTTTTATGTTAAAAATGATTTTCTAAAAGATGGATAGAAAATTGCTCTTTTTCTGTCTGTCTTTTCCTTCTTTTTCTCTCTTCCTTGAGAGTAGGTCTCATGCATCTAATGCAGTCTCAAAGTGGCTGTGTCGCCAAGGATTCCCTTCAACTTCTGATCCTCTATCTGCAGCACACCTAGTTTAGGCTGAGCTGGGGTCCGTCCCGGTTTTGTGCATGCTAGCCAGCGCTCTACCACCTGAGCCACATCTCCCAGTTCCCTCCTCCAGCTTCTACAATCGTTTCTTCTGCTGCAATTCTTTTTCTGCAGTTTTAATTAAATTTGGAAGGGAAATAAACTTTTTTAGAGAGAGAAACTTCTTTGAAGGCAGGTGAATAAAGTTTGGTATGCTTTTCTAGAGGAAGTATTGCCAGAACAGTTGTTTTGTCTCCTTTGATGTATATATATTACTCATATATGTCTCTTTAAAACTCTGAAAAAAGTCTTATAGACTGCTTTGAAGTCATAAAGCAGGAAGTATGAATATTTGAGAAGATAAACTTGTGAACAAACTTAATCAGTTTAAATTATTATGACTGTTGGCAGCTTTCCTTGAATAATGAATTCAACTGGATCTGAACATCATTTTCATGTTTTAATGGTCAAACCCTTGGTATTTAACTAAGGCACATTTATATGGGAGTGCAGTATTTTCTACTCAATTCTGACAATTTTGTTTTTTAAATTGGTTTCTGTAATTCATGGTTAATTATTTGCTAGATGCAAAGTCCTCTGGGCCTGTCGGATAATGATGAGTAAGACTCAGATATGGTTTAGAAAGATCCTGCTGGCTAAGAAGGGGGTTCTACATGTGGAAGATGCTGCCTCTGAGTGAAAAGTGCCTTCTGTTTTACCTTCAGCCACACCCCACCTAACACCGATGTTAGAGAACATACAGGTTTTAGCGGCATCTTTCAAGGTAGAGATAGGATGAAGAGGATACAGATAGTCAGGAAGATGAATACCTTCAAAGTCAAATCTAGTATTTGGATTGATACCCCGGAAAACAAGTCTGAATGGTTATGGAGCATTTGTAATACTTACAGAAGGTTGAGTTAGAAATTGTTTAAGTGGGTCATATACATCAAAAGTTAATCTCAGTATCAGTTGTTTCTAGTGATCTATGGGTAAGAATAGCCCCATTAGTAAAGGAGAACATGATTCTGGTGAGCTGTGAATACAAGGTTTTTGAGTAAATGGAAGGCATGTTGTCAAAAGTTTAATGAATACTTGAACATAGATTGTATTGATTTGCTTTTATCTGTAAGTATAACAAAAATAACTTCCAAGAAATTTATTAGGCACATTGTTCCTTACATCATTATAACAATACTGCAAACACAGGCCTTGAGGCAATGAGTTGAGTAGTTTAGGACAGGAATGATTCCTGCCCCTCTGGGCCCTTGTTGACCCAGGAGAGAGGGAAAGTAATGGTGCTGTAACTCTGAAGCAGCAAAACCTTTCCTCTTGCACATTTTTGGTGGTTTCTTAAAAAACCCAAAAGTAAGCATGAAGGGCTATCAAAGCATCTGTACTATTGAATGTTACACGTTTTAGAATAGAATGAAATAGTCTCAGGAACTAACAGCAAAAATAAGATGCTAATTACAGAATCATTTACAAATGGAATATTGTTAAACCTTGTATAATTGTCTTTCTGCTGCTCTAAAATTTTCCAAAACCTGTAATGCTCCGCATGGAAAATTCTGCACCTGACCTTGTGATGACTATAGTCAAAATGCAGGTGCATTAAGAGTATGGCCCCATGAACAGGGCATATTACTGTGCGTGAGCCGATTATAACCAAAGGCATGGCCTTAAGTGTGGCGCTTCCAAAATTGTACATACAGCATGCCCTACTTCTTTTACTGCAACCACAGTCCTACTTATAAAACTGATGTTATACTAAAACATTTTTCAGAATTAATTTGTATTTCATTTGCTAAATTATGAATGTAATTATAAACACAAGTAGTACTAAAAGACTTTTAAAAAGCAGCCTTTTTGGCCCTATGTCATATCATCTAACTTAACTGTATCTTGCCTTCTGTTTCTACTCTGTAGAAGTAACCATTTTCATAATTCTTAGGTTTTTCTCCATCATGTTTATATATTTATGTATACTTATTATAACAGTTATTATGTTAAATTATGCTCATTATATTTTATTTACATCTATGTATACATGAGTAGGAGCATGTGCATTCCATGGCATGTGTGCAGTAATTATGTAGAAAACCAGGAGTCACTTATTTGGATTTTATAATCTGTGAGACAAGAGATTTGGGTAAACAAGCTACAGTTATGGTTGCTTGAGAAACTGTAATATGCTCATGGGAGGCAGAGGCAGGGAAATTCTGGGCTGCATAGTGAAATCCCATTTTACATGTTAAGGGATCACTAAATGGGGCAAATAAAGTGTTTCTTTGATAAAATCATATTGCATACAAAATATCGTTAGAGATATTTGGATAGAATTTGTTAAAGAGTGAAATTTGAATTGGATTTTGGGGAAAAGGGCTCTGTTTCAGTAGATAAAGGGTAGAAGGAAGAGTTTGTGAGGTTAGGAAGACATACTTGGAAAGTAGTTAACAACCTGGGGACAGAACATTAGGTGGAGATGATGCTAGGTTTAATGTGATAAGGAAATTGGACTGTATTTTGGGGATGATTCAAAACACAACCTATTTAATACAGTATTTAATGGTAGTATTCCAGTCATTATCTGCAGAAAATGTGCTATTTAAAAACTTTGATTGACTAGATATTCTATACTTCTCTGCAATAGCTGTGATGAGAAATATGGAGACAGGGGCAGTTAATAGAGCCAGTAAGGAAGAAAATGGAATTAGATTTTTATGAAATGAAATGACACTGTTTTAATATGGATTTCTTTTTTTTTGTGATTAAAACAACAACAACAAACACCTACAACTCAAAGCAACTTTGAGAAGAAAGCGTTTATTTTACTTATACTATCATATTACACTTTATCAACAAAGGAAGTCATGGCAGGAACTGAAGGCAAGAACGTGGAGGCAGGAGCTGATGCAGAGAACACTGCTGTTCCCTGCTCCTCCTGTCTTACTTAGTTTGTTTTCTTACATACCTCAGGACCACTTGCCCAAGTGTGGCATGACCCACAATGTTCTGAGTCCTCCCACATCAGTCGTTAATCAAGAAAATAATAGGCTTGCCTACAGATCAGTCTTACAGAGGCATTTTCTCCGTTGGGGTTGCTCATCGCAGACGCGCTAGCTGTGTCAAGTTAACAAAAACTAGCCAGCACAGACAGTTAACCAGAACACTGCTTTATAGTGAACCGTAAGAATTTTGCACATCTACATTAGAGTTTGTGCAATCATTAATAATAATATTGGAACCTTCTAATAGTTTGCTTTCTCAGCAATACACTGATGAAGGCTGCTCCAACAGATGACATCATTGATGTATAGGATTGTACTGAGACATCATTGTTTGTTGAGAGCAGCGTTTCTTAACCTGTGCATCACAACCACTTTGGGGGTTGAACAGCCCTTTCACAGGGGTGACCTAAGACCACTGGAATACACAGATATTTACACCATAGTTTTTAACAGTAACAAAATTAGTTATGAAGTAGCAACAAAATAATTTTATGGTTGAGGAGCCACAACAACACGAGGAACTGTTTAAAGGGTCACAACATTAGGAAGGTTGAGAACCCTAGTTTAGAGGAAGGTGTGATAGAATTGACTAAAAGAGAACTGGAGATACAGCAGTGGTGGAGCATGGGCCTCACATGCCTGAGATGCTGATTGGATTCCCAGCACCACGAGCAAACAGAAACCCAAAACTACTGACAAAAACAAACAAAATCCCCCCAAAAGTCATAGCTGCTTTGCAGACCTTTTTTGCAGAACATGTACTTATATATGTGCATTATTTGTGTGAAAATGATTTATTGTTTTGTTTATAGCTAGGAATATAAAGATGATTAATCCTCAGTTTTATCTGTAAGGCACTGAGACAGACCCTTTGTAAGTAGACTCATGTTCTCCCCCTCTCTATATTCCTCCATTTGACTAGTAGTATCAAGATGGCCAGTTTTTTTTATGTAATCATCTGTGTTGAAATATCATATTTTGAAATGTTGTACACCAGAAATCACAACCACATTTCCCTTTAAAATGACATTTATCTCTCTGTGAATTGGTGGTGGTGGTGGTATGTGTGTTTGTGTGAGAATGTGTGTGTGTAAAATGTGAACGTGAGCATGTCTTGGTTCCAGTGGAGGTTCAGCTTTCAGGAGTTGGTTTTTACCTTCTACCTTGTTGAGATATGGTCTCTTGTTTCAGCTGCTGCATTTCTTACTCTAGGCTAGCTGTGCTGCAGGCTTCTAGTTGGTTATTGTGTCTTTTATCTCATTGTAGGAGTACTGGTATTACAGATGTACATCACCACATACAAGTTTTTCTTATGTGCAATTTGGAATTTGATTTTAGGCTCTCAGGCTTGGGTGGCAAGGAAGATTCCCTGATACCCCATTTAGTTTTGAACACATTATTATAGTAAGTGGTTATATGTACAAAGGAAATTACAGATAATCTTAGAAGTAAATAGTAACCTCTTGTGGTTTTCTAACACAAACCTCTTATAGTTTCTTACCAAAGAGCAGAAAGGAGTCAGTAGCCATGCACTGAAAGGTAGAGGCAGGTGGAACTCCATGAGTTCAAGGCCAGCCTGGTCTGTGTAGTAAATTCCAGGACAGCCAGGGCTACCTGGTAAGACATAGGCTCCCAAGCAGTCATCCTCTCAAACAATCAATCAAACAAACCAACTTTTTTCCAGTTAAAAAAGATATGAGCTGATGTCCTTGTTGTATGGTGGAGCATCTTTTGGGTATATGCCCAGGAGTGCTTTAGTTGGGTCTTGAGAAAGTGCCAGATTGATTTCTAAATTGCTCAGCTATGTTCATAGCAGCTTTATTCATAATATCCATAATCTAGAAACAATCTACAAAAGAATGGATAAAGAAATTGTAGTACACTTACACAATGGAATACTACTCAGCTGTTAAAAACAAGGCATGCAAATGGATGGAACTAGAAAATATCATCCTGAGTGAGGTAACCCAGAACCAGAAAGACACATATGGTATATTCTCACTTATTAGTGGTTATTAACCATATAATACATAATCATACTAAAATATAACCATACTAAAATCCACAGATCTAAAAAAGCTAAATAACAAGGAGGACCCTAGGGAGGATGCTTAATTCTCATTCAGTAGGGAAAATAGAGTAGACACAGGAAGTGGTTGAAGAGATAGAACACGATGGGAGCCTACCATAGATGTCTTCTGAAAGACTCCACCCAGTAAGGGATTGAAGCAGATGCTGAGACTCACAAACGTTAGGCAGGGCTCAAAGGGATCTTATGGAAATTTTGGGGGATAGAAGGAACTGGAGGGGACTGGAACTCCCCAGGAGACCAACATAACCAACAGATCTGGGCTCAGGGGCCCCTGCAGAGACTGATGTACTGACCAAGGACCATGCATGGAGAGGACCTAGACCCCTTGCTCAGATGTAGCGGATAAGCAGCTCAGGCTCCAGAGGGTACCCCAGTAAGGGGAGCAGGGGACATGGTCTCTAACATGGATACTGTTGCCTGTTCTTTGATCACTTTCTCCTGGTGGGGAAGCCTTGCCAGGCCACAGAGGAAGAGGAACAAGCAGCGCTTCAGAGACTTGATAGGCTGGGGTGAGATGTTAAGGTGGGGTCAGATGGTAGGGGAGGAGGGCTCCCCTGTTCTGAGGACTAGGGCAGGGGGATAGGGGAGAAGAAGGAAGGAAACAGGGTGGGACCGGGAAGAGACAAGGGAGGAACTAAATCAGGATATAAGTGAATAAATAATGTGTGTGTATGTGTGTATATATAAACTGTCTTACCAGTGATTTAAAAGATAGAAATGGAATGTTACAGGTTGGTTATACAGTTTTGATGATAGTGAAATAAGTAAAATCTCTGTATTGGTAAGAAATGTAGCATCCAAAATAATGACAAGACTCATTAACTTGCTTGGTGAACCCTAATTTACAGTTCTTAAAAAGCTCTAGTTTGACCTGTTGGATGATTAGTGGTACATTCCTTCTGTGCTGACAGTACTTTATCGTTCAGGGTTTGAGTCCATAAAACTAAGATGGTCTGTGGAGACGGCTCAGAGTTTAAGAGCGTTGGCTGGCTTGCTCCTCTTCCAGAGGTCCTGAGTTCAATTTTTAGCAACCACATGGTGGCTCACAATCATCTATAATGCAGTCTGGTGCCCTCTTCTGGCTTGCGGACACACATGCAGGCAGAACATTGTATACATAGTAAATAGTAAATCTTAAAAAAAAAAAAAAAAAAAGAATACCTACCTCTTAGTTTCCTTTTCCTTTTGGGGGAAAAAAAAAACATTGATACTCTTCAGAAGGCATGATTTTCATTATGATCTTTTTGTCTTTTAATTTTTTAAATTTAAAGTTATTTTTGAGTAGTAATATTCAGATAGTTCAGAATTCACGAGAAGTTGAAGTATTCCTAGCATGTATCTTTCTGGAGTTACTTGTCAGCATATGCAAGTGTGTCTCTCATTGTTCTACTGCTCCTTTAAAATAGGAGCAGTAGAATTTTTATAGACTTTGAAGGAGAAATGTATTTTTAATTTTTAATTTTTATTCTGTCTTGAATTTTTTTATGATACATAATTCACTCCCAGAGTACAAAAGTGCTTCTGCCATCTTTCGGTAGGATTACTTGATAGTCTGTTGAATGGAGACATCCCAGTCTGTGTCTCTGTCTGTGTCCCCTGCATCCCTCTTTTCCCAGGGCTTGAGTAGGTTGTTTTCAGCTTTGACTCTCTACAGCACTTCAGTGTTGAAATACTTTGTCTCTTGTGCTCAAAATGATCTATAGAGTTAGTGAAGAGAAAGAAGACAGGTATTGGGAGCCGAAAGAAGAATGGTAGTCTTTGGATTTTTTTTTTTTTAATTTAGAGATAAGAGGGATGGCAAGTGGTCTGGGAGAGTGGGGATGATTTTTCTTAGTGTGGCCATTCAAAGCCTTAGTTAGGGAAGGCCATTCAAACTGATCTGGCTAGAAAAGTGCCTGAGCTGAAAAACTAGAACAGTGAGTGCAGAGGTCCTGCAGCAGCAAGCAGGGGTTACAGCATGAACGGGAAGCCTTCCAGAATGCAGGACTGTGGTCCAGGCAAAAGTGAGGAAGGTGGGTGCTAGAGCACCATGCTGCCATGGAGGGATTTAAAGAGATTAAAAAAAAGCTTACTCAGAAATCAGAAAATAGGGGGTTGGAGAGATGGCTCAGAGGTCAGGAGCACTGGCTGCTCTTCCAGAGGTTCTGAGTTCAATAACCAGCAACCACATGTTGGCTCACAACCATCTATAATGAGATCTGGTGCCCTCTTCTGGTGTGCAGGTAGGTGTACTTGCAGGCAGAACACTGCATAATAAACAAACAAACAAACAAACCACACTGCATAATAAAATAAATAAATAAATAAATAAATAAATAAATAAATAAATAAATAAATAAATAGAAATCCGAAAACAACCCTTCATTTCCATGACAGAAAGGGAGAGTTTAAGTAGAAGCTGCTGGTCAGTCGGTGCAAGGCCGTGGAAGTTTGGGCTGCAGGAATAGCTGTGTAGACAGATTCAGGAAGTTCAGATTCAGGATTTACTGATGGGTTTCTTTGGGGATTTGAGGGAGAGGTGAGAATTTCCTTTTCAAAACTCTGTAAATATAAATTACAAAAGCAGTTCTTAATTTATGAGCAGCTGGCTCAGTGATTTCAGAAATGTTGGCTGATGCTTGCTTGTCTCTGTGAGCCAGTCTTCTTCAGTGTTGTACCAAATGTTATACCCTGGGTCCTTTGCTGTGCACTCTTCACTACTGAACCTTACTTGTGGCTAGAGACTGTGGTTCTCCACTATGTCTTTCTTTTTAAACTTAAAATTTATTTTATGTATATGGGTGTTTTGCCTGAATGTATATCTGTGGATCGTTTATGCACAGTGCCTGGAGAGACCAGAAGAGGATGTTGATCTTCTGGAACTGAGGTTCTAGCTGGCTGTGGGCCTCCCTGTGGGTTCTGGGTTCTTAGTAAGAGTAGCCAGTCCTCCTAGCTCAGAGCTATCTCTAATTCCCCTACTTTGTCTTCTTTCTGTCCTTTCCTGGCTTCCATATGGGAACATCTGCTCGTGTCTCACAAACTACTTTTTTTTTTGTTTGTTTTTTGTTTTGCCTTCTCTTTCTTTTGCTTCTCTTGCAGGAATCACAGATGCTTCTGCATCAGAAGGAACAGGGCTAGGCCACACAACCTAAAACTGGATTTCAGGTCTAGAAATGTCTAGGGATGTGGAGATTTGGATTGAGTTTAAGCCATTAGAATTTCTGCCAATCTGTTTTAATTACACAGTTTGCATTTTATTTATAGCAAGGGTTTCTCAGGTACTTGTGTCAGTACAGTTTTTATTTGTTTATGTATTTTATGATATGGGTGCTTTGTCTGCATGTTCATCACACACTAGAAGAGTGTATTACATCCCAATATAGACAATTATGGGTCTCCATGTGGGTACTGGGAAATGAACTCAGGTCCCTGGAAGAGTAGCCTGTGCCCTTAACTGCTGAGCCATCTCTAAACCCTCACAGCTTTTATAAGTTTGTAAAGTTACTAATAAAGGGACTCTGGCCAGTTTGAGTAAGCTGTGCCCTTCTCCCTCATTCCATCTGCCTTGCTAAAAACTCTTAGATTACATTCCTTAAGCTAGCCACCAAGGTCTGTTCCCTGATTTGGCCACTTCCTTCTCCTGCAGCCAGCCACCAAGGTCCAGCTATCAAAGTATTGAAGTCCAGCAATCAAAAACTCCTTTCGGCTCACCTAATGAACACACCCAATTAAAATTAAACACATCCTAACATGGGGTTTCCCCTTGTACTTTTATAAACCACCATTTTCCTATGTGCCACGTCTGTCTCCTCTATCTAGAGGCAGTCCTTTGTCCTCAGGACAAATACGGCTTCCCCCTCTCCTTTGTTTTTTCCCCCTCTTTCTCTTCCTCTGTCTTCAGTCTTTGTCTCCTATTCTCTGCCCTTTGTCCCTCTGGGGCAAATAAATCTTATTTATGCTGAGAACTTGGTCTTGGGATGTCCTGAGCCGATATCTGGTTCTTTCTGACAGTGAAAACTGTAGTTATGAGTAATGCAAAGAAGATTTAGTCCAAAACTCGGTATGAATAAATGCAATATTTGGCAAAAACAAAATTATTACTATGACTGTAAGCTTTAAGATATACCTTAGAGGGACCAAGGACGTGGCACAGGAAGGAGCTTGTCGATTAAGACCTGAATTCAGATCTCCACGTACCTGTACAAAGCTAGAAGGATGGCATATGGCTGTATGCCTTTGTAATCATTGGAAGCAGATCTAGGAGAATCTCTGAGGGCTCGGTGGCCAGTTAACTCAGTGTGTGTAACTTTTATTTTTATTTTTTTTAATATTACTATACTGTGTGTTGAAATAGCCATTCCACCATTCCAGCTGTCTTTTTTTTTTTTTTTTTTTTTTTTTTTTTTTTTTTTTTTT
>NW_026586173.1:3708033-3709997 GCF_907164565.1 Psammomys obesus | reverse complement strand
TTTTTTTTTTTTTTTTTTTTTTTTTTTTTTTTTTTGTGCTGGTGTCCCTTCTGTCTTTCACTTATGACTTACTTGTTTGTATCTTTTATAGTCATACATTGCTTAATGACGGAAATGGGAATAGGCTGGTGTAGCCTAATCATTGAGCTCTAGGTTCAGTGAGAGAACCTTGTCTCAGAAATAGGATGAAGAGCCTTTGAGGAAGATTGGTCTGGTCTCTGTGCCTGCCTGCCTGCCTGTCTGCCTGCCAACCTGCCTCCTTCCCTCCCTTCTTGTGTTTCTCACACACCCCTTCTACACATAGGGAAAAAATACTTTAGAGTTTAGATTTGCATGAATCTGAAACTAGTCTAGACAATGCAGCTTTATATAAAGAATATCATATTAAATGTAAACTTCTCTGTTTCCTGGTTCTTTGTCCTAAGGTAAATGGTGTAATAACTCACATCTCTCTTTACTTTTGTGTGAATTGGGCATGGCCAGATGTTCCTCTATGGGTGGAAGTGGCAATTAAGTAAAATTGCACGTATTACTTAATAGGTTATAGCCAGTATTAAAAACTTGTCAATAGTGTCTGTTTGTTGTATGACTTTTCTTCTTTTAAAGATAAGGTCACACTGAATCCTAAGTTGGTTTGGAGTTTGGCAAGCTTCCTTCATCTTTCAAGCACTGCTGTTACAATTATGTGCCACCACACCTGGCACCTTTAATCTTTTCAAAGCACTGGGACGGAGGTGGGGGGAAGAGAGAGAGAAAGAGTATTGAGGCAGCGTCCTTTTTACACTCCAGCTGTATGTAACTCACTGTGTGTAACTTTATTTTTTTTTAAATCTTACTATACTGTGTGTTGACATAGCCACCTCAGTTGTCTTTTTTATGCTGGTGTCCCTTCTGTCTTTCACTTATGAGATGTTTGTATCTTTTATAGTCATGTGTTGCTTAATAATGGGTTCTGAGAAATGTTTTAGACACTAGGTCACTAGATAATGTCTTGTGGGAACACTGTGGTAAACATGGTTTGTCCTTGACAGAATGATCTTACATATTACTTGACTACATTTAAAATATCTCTTGTAAATGGCACACATGTTGCTTACTGGAAAATTAGTCCATCTACATTGAATGTAATAACTGATAAGATGGGATTTATGCTTGTCATTTTGCCATTTGTCATCTGTATTTAATATCTTTTTTTGTATCTTTATTCCTCCATATAATTTTCTTTCCTACATTTAGGCTTAGCTTAATGGCCCAGGGGCAATGCAATTTTTTCTGCTAGATATTTTCTAGTATATACCATTTTACTTTTTCTTTCCTCATAAAAAACTTACTGCTTGAGAATTTTACAAATTCATGTAGTATATTTTGTTCATATTCATCTCTGACTCCATCCCTTCCAATTTCTTCCATACCCCACTACCACGTTTACTTCGGCACCCTTCCCTCCCCTTCTCCCAGGGTTTCTCTGGTTGTCCTAGACTTGATTTGTAGATCAGGCTGTCCTCAAACTCTCAGTGATTCACTAGCTTCTGCTTCCTGAGTGCTGGGATTAAAGGTGTGTACCACCTTGTCTGGCCTTCCTCCGTTTATTGTTTTTTAAAACCCATTGAGCCCACTTGGTGCTACCAGTATGTTCAAGGATGTGGTGCCACCCACTGAGCAACTTATGAGAGGCCATGCCCCTGAAGAAAACTGACTTCCCTCAGCCATTATCCACTGCCTATAGCTCCTTAGCTAGGAGCTCTGTGAGGCCCTCCTCATCCATGTTGGGAATTTGCTTGGCCTGATCTTGTGCAGGTCTTGTGCATGTAGTCAGAGCCACTGTGAGTTCATGGTTGCACCAGACCTGTTGTCTGAGAGACACTTACTTTGAGTTCATGTGTGCAACAGCTCCTGCAAGTCTTGAGAAACACTGCTTCTATCTATCTATCTATCTATCTATCTATCTATCTATCTATCTATCT
>NW_026586173.1:3620268-3708023 GCF_907164565.1 Psammomys obesus | reverse complement strand
TCTATCTATCTATCTATCTATCTATCTATCTATCTATCTATCTATCTATCTCCATTTGTTATTTTATTTATTAATTTTACATCCCAATATAGCCCCCTTCCTCCTCTCCTCTCCGTCCCATTTTTCCTTCGTCTTCCTCCTACCCCCCTCCCCTACTTCTCAGAAAAGGGGAATCCCATCCACCTACCCCAGCACATAAAGTCACATCATGACTGAGTGAATCCTTATCCCCTGTGGCTTGGTGAGGCAGCGCTACAAGGGGGAAGTGATCAAAAAGCAGGCAACAGAGTCAATGTTAGAGACAGCCCCTGCTCCCCTTACTAGGGAACCACATGAAGCCATAATGCCCATCAGCTACATCTATGTAGGGGTCCTAGGTCCAGTCCATGCATAGTCCTTGGTTGGTGCTTTAGTCTCCATAAGCCCCTCTGGGGCTCTGGTTAGTTGGTTCTGTTGATCTTCTTGTGGAGCTCCTGTCCCCTCTAGGTCCTTCTATTCCTTCCCCCAACTTTTCTACTAGATTTCCTTCACTTTGCCCAATGTTTGGCTGTGAGTCTCAGCATCTGTTTTGATTTACGATCTCAGAGGACACCTTATGCTAGGCTCCTGCCTGCAAGCAAAGCAGAGTATTGTTAGTAGTGTCAGGGTTTGGTTCTCTCCCATGGGTGGGTCTCATTGGGCCAGGTATTGGTTGAACATTCCCTTTCCAACTAATAAAAATAAGCACTGTTTTTTAAAATCGTTTTTTAAAAGTTATTTTGTGGTTACCCTAGTATCTTAGGGCTTCTGTTTCTATGATAAAACATTATAAGGAAAATCAACTTGGTGAAGAAAGGGTTATGGTAGGTTGTAGTCCATCATGCAGAGAAGTCAGGGCAGAAACCTGGAGGCAGGAACTAACTGACACAGAAGCCATGTCAGAATTCAGCTTACTGGCATGCTCAGCCTGTTTTCATTTTTTAAAATTAAATTTATTTATTTATTTATTTATTACAGTTTATTCACTTTGTATCTGTAGTCCCCAACCTCGCCTCCTCCTAGTCCTACCCACCCTCTCTCAGCCAGTTTTCTTACACCACCAGAGACTGTGGGCTCAGGGGTATTACCACCACTGGGCTAGGCCTTCCTACATCAATCACTTACTGAGGAAATGCCTAGCGGGCTTGCCTTTAGGCCAATCTGGTGGGGACATTTTCTCAGTTAAGAGTCTGTCTTCCAGGCTGACTTTAGCCTATGTCAAGTTGACATAAAAACTAAGCCAGCACACCTAGGGAGTATAATTGTTAATGAATGGATTAATAGTAATTTAATTTCAACAGCATAAAAAGTCTTTGTTCTTGTATAATATGTTTTCTGTCTCTTCCTTTGAATTATTGTTTAATATAAAATACTTTATACAATGTGTGCTCATCAAGAGTTTTACAATTATTGCTTTAAAATTAGAAGAAACAGAAAAACTGGATGTAAACAAATTTGTTTATATGGTCTTATTTCTGTAGTTACTTTACTGGTATGCATTCTGTTTATAGTTCTTTGTATTCGTTCTGTTTATTATTTAATGTCCTTTTAGTCACTCTAAAGGGCATTATTTTTAGTGGTTCTCATGGGGTAGGTTGCTAACTACAAATACTGTCCTTTAGTTTTTGGTCATCTTCAACTATTAAACTCATGTCAAGGGTCTTTTGTAAATGGTAAGTTACTTCTTTAAAGTTAATATGTCATGAAGCTTAAGATGTATTTGTACTTTAAATTGGGGGAAGTTTCTTGTGTCTTTTAGTGCAGCAGGGCATATCACTTGGAATTAAATGATCAAGGCCAAGTTCTGGCTTTTTCTCTGAGTAACAGCCTGTCTGTTCTTTCCCTGGGAAGACTGTTATATCTGTCTTACCTGCATGCTGCAGAACAGACTTAAGATGTCAGCTTTCATGTTCTTGCTGGTAGAATGTGACCAAGTAAATTGCCCTGTTATATAAAGAGCCATTTGAAGATTCAGTGACTGTTGGTTTACATGTCATATTTCCTCTTGAGAATAGCAAGGGCAAATATGCCTAAGTCCCGTAAGAAAGACTTCAGCTATCTAAAAGTAATTGATTAGTGTGAAAGTTCGCTGGATGCTTCATACAGTGTTCCTTCTTCACCTCCTGACACTCAGTAAACTCTAGAAATAGTCATCATTGTCAGTATATATATTCCAGAAGTATATTGCAGTATATTCTGCATTGCCCAGCAATAGGATTCTTTGGTACTGAGCTCAGCATAAAGAGGCCTATCGAGTTACGGAAAGGAATAGGAGACATCAGTGTCTACCTCACCAATATGAAGCATGTCTGAAAGAAGCAGAAAGAATGGGTATGGAATGTAGATCCCTCTGTATACTTATAGTTATACAATACTGATACAATTGTAGGCTTAGGCACTCCTGTCTGTTTCCTCCTTGTTCGCCATTCTCCCAGAGTCATCACTGCAGGATGAGTGCAGGAGAACCATGCACACGAACACAGAAATAATACTTTCAAAGCCTTTTGGTTGTAATAGGATTTTAAGAGGGAACAAAATTAAAACATGGATTTTCAGTTTACCTTCTTCATGTAGCGTTCTCATTCATTGTCTGACTACAACCCCCTTTTGAAACAGTGCCTCATTGTAGCTCAAGCTGGCATCCTGACTCAGCCTCCTGAGTCCTGGGATTAGAGGCATTCACTGTCAGGCTCAATTTCTTTTTTTTTTTTTTATTTCAAGTTTGGGATTTATTATTAACATTGAAGGTCATGCTATACTTAATTAAAAGTTTATGTGATGGTTGTATCTGAAAAAGTCAATCCCTGAAATAGGAATTTGTGTTTTTTTTTTTTTTTTTTTTTTTGGTGTGCATGTTTGTGGGGGACAATGTGAATTTTCAAGTTTCTTTATATCATGTTGAAGAAATTATGCAGTTTTTAGATCTTCTTTTGTTGTTATTTTTTGTATGCCTTATCTCTATGATAATCAGAATGCATATAATCTTCTGAGTGCCTGGTCAGAAGATGGCCTCATATTAGTCACCCATTTAGGGCATGTAGAATGCCCTCTACTTGCCTTTGGAGAGCCCCATTTAATTGGTGAGTCTCAGAGTTAGTCTGTTTAAAAACCATTTTGGGTAATTCTCCTGTGTCCTGAAGCCTTGGGAACCACTATGCTAGTAGCTCCATTTTATTGTGAGATAGTTACCTTTGTGAACTCTCCATAGAACCAGACTTAGATCTTAACTTGTAAAGGAATCAGTCAGCTGAAAGTTGTTCAATGTGCAGATTAATCCTAACTCCCCAGGTCTAGTTAGCCGAGAAGCCTGTGACCTCAGTGGTTCTGGGATACTAGGTAAGTCTGTCATTGGTGGAGACTGGATTCTAGGATCTAGGAGGCTCCTGTTGAGAAATACCTGACTAAGGCAAGGTAAAATTTAAACCAGTCTCCCTTGTTTCCTAGTTATCAACTTTTTTTTTTTTTTAAATCTAAGTTATTGATTATTTTAAAAGTGGAGCTGCTGGAAAAAAATATATTTTGCCATTTCTATTGAAAGTAAAGTAGTTGAGTAGGAAAGATTGGGGGTGGGTGTAATTACAGTTCTCTAAGAATTCAGTTTTTATTTGGTATCTGTAGTAGGCTTATTTGGGGCCAGGGAGTACCTTTACATCTGCCTAATTGGTACTTTCAACATATACCTACTTTTGTCTTCCTGTGCTGCCTTTGAAAATGACACCCCCAGTCTTAGCCTTCTGCCCATAACACATACTTTATATTCTTTATTGGCTCATGGTTAATCTCCCTGCCCCTAACAGATACTGGGCATTATATTTGAGCTTTCCTGTTTAGACAGCGGTGCCGTTTTCAGCAGTAAACACATGCTAAAAGTGACGGGCTTGTTTTGTCCAGAAGTGAAAATGACCTGCTGTGGTTTTTTTGTTGTTGTTGTAATGTTTTAGACTAATTTTTTTTCTACCTTCCCTTTTGCTCACAATCATGCTTCCCCAAAACCACTGATCCCAGGCCACACACAGACCCTTCCTTTCATTTACCTTAAAACTCAATCCTACTGTTCTCTGTTTTGCTTTGTATCTTCTGAGTTCTGGACACAGTAAATAGTGAGTAAACATTCTACAGGGCCTTCAGCTGCATTATCTCAGTTAATGATATTCTGGCTTTAAAAGTTAATAAAATTTCAGTCTGTTCCAGATACAGGAAGAACATTCACTGTTACAGGATCAGGTCTGTCAAGTCTAGTTTTCTTAAGCAGTTTATGCAAATACTATATCTGTGGAACTTTCCTTTTTTCTAGTATCTTAATTCCTTGTCATTGGTTTCTCATGAGATTGAGGGTGAACAGATGTGACTGAATACAGGATTGTCAGGGTTTTTTCCTTGGGAAAGAGTTATTGAGATAGAGCCTTCTGTTGAAGCCTAAAAGACTAAATTATGCCAAATGAGCTTGAACATTTTATGTGCTAATGACTAAAAAAATGTTAATGATCTTTCGATTTTAGGTTGTTTTATTTGTACATAGGTTCTGCTTATATCTATTTTTCACTTTAGGGGTCTGAATATTAATTATTATATGGTCAAAATTAGAGCTGTGGTCTGATTTGTTAAAGCTTGAGGCTAGAGTCTTATTGCTTATTTTCACAAATAATATGCTAATGCTATTAAAATTATTAAGACATTAGAAAAATTTGAAAGTTGGAGAAATATTATTTCTAGGCAAGAAAAGTGTTGCCAGCCAGCCTGAGAGCTGGTCTGAGAAGATGTTTTCCACTGGTGCATAACTAATACTCTGCTTTGCTGTACTTACCTGAAGCATAGATGGCAGAACAGATCCTAGGGACAGCAGAAACATAGGCTCAAGCTTTTGCTGTTTGCCAGTTGTGCAAAGAGGAGTCCTGGAATTAGGATAGAAAAGTGCCTTATTTTTAACTCAGTCAGAACAAGAACTCTTGGGAAGGATATGCTTAGTTAATCCTGTGGTAACATTATGGAAAAGTATGAAACATTAATTTTTTCTTTTTTTTTTTTGTATATATATATATCCCTGTGCACTCATAGCTGAAGCTTGTATCTGCTTCTGCTGACGGGAAAAACAAAAACAAAAAAAACCTTCCAAAATGAAGCGTTTTCTATTCTAAAATAACGCTCCAGCTAGAAGAGGAAGAGTTCTTGAAAGAAAATCTGAGTTACAGGCCTAGTGTGATTGCTGTCCACACTCTACCCCGAGGGTATGTGTATGTGTGAGTGAGGAAATGTGTCCCTTTTTCCAGGGTCACCCAACAGTTATTTAATGTGGGGTTAAGAGGTGCTCTCTCTCTCTCTCTCTTCCCCTCCCTCTCTACTCCCTTCCCTTCCCTCTCTTGGTCTCTTGGTCTCTCTGTCTCTCCCTCTTTCCCTCTCTCCCTCTCTCTCTTGTTCTAAATAGCCATGCTAAGTTAAATGCTTTTTCAAAGGTTGTCTGTGGCATGGGATCTGGATGAGACTTTCTTTCTTTGGTTAGTTCTGATTTCTTCTCACTATAGATGTTTTTTTCACCAGCATTTCCTACTAACCATTATGCATGCATATGTAAATATCAGCTTGCTGGAGATTCCAGCTTTCAGTACTCATACAGTGTTACCTCCCAAGCTGTATCTAGGGACCCTGACCCAGTCAGACATTGGCTTTCCAGGCTTTCTATAACCTTTGTAACTATAGTATAATGGTATGGCTGCAAAACCTGTGTCTCATGGGCAATCCCAAAGTCTGCTCTTAGTTCCAGTGGCAGCTGAGCTACGCCAGGACCATAGTTATGGCAGCCTTTGAGTGCCCAAGTGGCTAAGCACCATGAAATCAATATTGAGGAAACAATTCTGTTGGTGGCCCTGTGCCAGCAGGATGTCCTGAGGAACCCCATATATATATATATATATATATATATATATATATATATATATATATAAATTTATTACAATTTATTCACTTTGTATTCCAGCTGTAGCCACCTTCTTCATCCCCTCCCAAGGTCGCCCTCCCTTCCTCTTCTCCTCCGATCCCCCTCCCACAGTCCACTGGTAGAGGAGGTCCTACTCCCCTTCCTTTTGACTCTAGCCTATCAGGTCTCATCAGGACTGGCTGCATTATCTTCCTCTGAGGCCTGTTAAGGTGGTTCCCACTTCAGAGGGAGGTGATCAAAGAGCTAGCCACTGAGTTCATGTGAGAGACAGTCCCTGCTCTCTTTACTAGGAAGTCCACTTGGATTCTCAGCTGCCATGGGCTACATCTGTGCAGGGGTTCTAGGTTATCTTCATGCATGGTCCTTATTTGGAGTATCAATTTCAGAAAAGATCCCTGTGCCCAGATTTTTTGTTTCTGTTGCTCTCTTTGTGGAGCTCCTGTCCCCTCCAGGTCTTTCATCTCCTCCTTCTTTCATAAGATTCCCTGCACTCTGCCCAAAGTTTGGCTATGAGTCTCAGCATCTGCTCTAATACCCTGCTGGGTAGAGTCTTTCAGAGGCCCTCTGTGGTAGGCAAACAGGATAGACATCGGAAGAGGGAGAAACAGAGGCACTCTTTTTTTAAAAGAGGTTTTCCAAATTTATACCCTCAAGACAACAGATGGGATCTGGTCATTTTCTAGGGTTTCCAAAGGCATCTTTTCAGTTATCTTAGAGTGCTACTGCTGCTGTTCCCCATTTAAAAGGATGAAGAGTTGACAGTTTTTTGTTTTAAGTTTATTTTTATAAACCAGTTTGTGTATTTTGCCTGCAAGAATGTTTGTGCTATAGCATGCAGTGCCCACGGAGGCCAGAAGAGAGCGTTGGATGACTTAAACTGGAGTTAAAGATGGTGGTCTGCTGCCATGTGGGTGCTTGAAAAGAACCCTGGTTCTGTGGAAGAGCACCAAGTCCTCTTAACTGCTGAGCCAGCTCTCCAGCCCTGTTTGCTATTTTAAGTATTATTTATCTTTTAATAAATAGTGGCTGCTTCAGTCCCACTTTGCACAGGCTTATCTGATAAACAGAAGTTGTTTCTGCTGTGCTAATTTTGCTTCCTAATTATTTCTGTAAACTTGCTCCAGAAAAGCCAGTAGTATCTATGCCATGTCCTAAATCTTGTGGAACCTTGAAATTCTCTCCACTGATTAATTAGCTAATTGCTTTTAAAGTCATTCAGAGTCTCAGAATATGTAAAAAATGTAGGCAACTTCTTTGTCACACTATAACATGAATGGTTTCAAGTCTAATTTTTAGAGGAATTGACTTTGGTGTTAGCCATACTTTGGTCTGTCAGAGACTCCATTTCTGGGGGTAAGTAGATGTGTATGTTACATTTCCCCAGGAAAAGTCTGTCACACAACAATATTATATGCATATCTGACTATTACATAAAATATTTTGAGAGTAGACAGTTGGTTTTGAGGAACAATTTATTTAGCACTTAATATGTTGTGACTAAAACAGTGCCAAATCTGTTGGGCATATTGTCACATTTAATTCTTATATTGTTCTTCTTAGGTTGGTTCTGGTAATCCAGTTTTTCAAAAGGAAATTGAGGCTTAAGTTAAAATTTCTGCCAAAGAACCCAGAGAAATAACCAAGTTTCAGATTTGATCTCTAGTCTAATTCCTTTTGCTTCTTTGTAAAGCTGACTTAAGTTTTACACACGTACACACACACATACCACACACACATGTGCATATGTACACTTACCCCTTTGCTGGAGGTTTTTTAAAAAAAACATAATTAAAAATATTAAACCCTTTTAAATTACATGTGTATGGGCATGTGCACGTATGGTGCCCATAATGACTGTCAGTGTAACCTAGAGCTGGAGTTGCAGGCAGTTGTAAGCTGCCCAACATGGATGTTTTTAACCAAATTTGGTTTCCTCTGCAAGAGTGATGTGAGGTCTAACTACATAGCCACCTGTCCTACCTCCTGGAGTATTTATTTATTAATTTGTTATAGACAGGCTCTCACTCTGTGAATCAGGCTGGCCTCATACTTGTGGTGCTCCTTCTGCTTTTCTCTTCCCAGTACTGGGCTTGCAATTATTACATGTAGTTAAAAGTTCTCAGATATTAGAAATGGAAGTAGTATTGAACTTGCTATCTTTTTGAGTGTATATTTTTAAGAAAAGTGGAAAGGCATTGCAGAAAGTACTTCTTATGTGGTTCATGATATATAAATTCCAGAGTTATAGAGGAAAGTATTTGTAGAAAGTACTTATAGAAGGGAGATACTTTTATATTGAGCTTACAAAAAAATCAGTCCTCACCATTGGATTTAGAATACTTTTACATTTACCTAAAAGTTGCAGAGAGTCAGGAGAATTTCTACTTTCTCCCATCTAATTGGACCTTTTTTTGATAATTAATATGATGTGTTGGAGAGAATATGAGGGGGATTGGAGAGGGGAATAGGGAAAGATATGACCACATTTAATTGCAAGTAAAACAATTATAGGGTCTATATTTTTGTATATGTAACTAAATATTTTTAGTCCCTTGGTCACTTTACTTAAAACAACAATGATGTCAGTGAGATGTAGGTAATCAAGAAATGTCTCCAGGGCCCTTAACATGCTGCTGCTATGCTCAGTGAAATTCAGGCTTCACTGAAAATGGGCAAAAATCATTGCTTTTTCAGTTAAATCAGAAAGATAACTCAGTGGGTGTTTTGACTGGCACAAAGGATAATATTTACCTCTGGTCTACATCTAGTCTTCCATTTGTTAAAGTGATGACGTCCAATAATGCAATGAAACTACCTGCACCTGGCAGCAGGTGCACCCACAGTTAATAAAAGTGACCAGAAAGTGACTAGACAGCAGTGCAAGATGCACCCCAACACCCTAGCACATACTGTAGGACATGTTGATGTACCTCCTCACTAAAGGAAAATGAAACATAAACACCAACTCAGACACAAATCCTTTGATCCACAGTGGTGTCCTGCCAGCAAGATATGCTCCTGCAATGATGGATGAAGCTTGTGTGAGTAGCCAACCAGTACCTTATTTGACTTAAGGCCTACTTCATAAGATGGAACCCATACCTGACACTGCTTGGGTGACCCAGCACCTGAGACTAGATAGCCCAAAGACCTAGGAGAAAAAAAACCAAATACTAGTGTTCTAAAAATTAAAAAATAGTAGCAAAAAATGACTAATAGTTATATTCTGCTCTACTCAGTCCATTACTCAGCCATTGTCAGAGAAGCTTCCCCCTGTAGCAGATGGAAACAAATACAGAGGCCCGAGTCCCAAGATTTTAGAGAGAGAAACACACACACAGAGAGAAACATACACAGAGAGAGACAGAAAGACAGACTTAGAATACTCAGCTCTAAACGGGATGGATGTCTTTATCAAATCCCTCCCCTCAGGGCTTAGGTAACCAGCCCTGTGGAAGAGTTAGAAAGAGTTTAAGAGACAGAGGGGATGGAGGACACAGACACACAGACACACACATACACTGACACACACCCAGACACATATACACACACACAAAACAAAGCAAAGCAAAACAAAACAAAACAACCCAAAAAACCCAGTGCCCTCTAAGTCACAAGGATTAATACACATATGAACTTACGGAGACCAAGGCAGCATATATAGGGCTTGCGAGGGTCTGTACCAGATGGGGTCCTAGAGCACAAATGAGAAGTGAACACAGGCTACTATATCTAACCCAGAAACAATCTCCAATTGATAATTACTTGCAAATGAAAATTTACTTTTCTCCAAGGAGTCTAACTGGGGAGACAGATTACTAGGCTACATGTCCACTAATAGGCATCATTGGAAGTTTCTTAGCTTTTTTTTTTTTTTTTTTTTTTTTTTTTTGTCAAGGTGTGTGTGTGTGTGTGTAGAGCCCTGGATGTCCTAGAACTCAATGTGTAAACCATACTAACCTCAAACTCAGATTCCCTCTGCCTCCTGAGTGTTGGGATTAAAGGCGTTCACCACCACTGTCCCATTGGAAGTTTTTTTTATCTTAACAATGTTTGTGTTTGGGCTTTTAAAAAACTTACCTTAATTTTTGTTTTAATTATATGCACACGCACATACACACATATATAATTTCTTCTTTTTTCCCTACAGGTCTTTTGTATATATTATAGCTTCCAGTTTAATGTTTTTTAAAAAACTTCATATAAATACATTGATTTCTTCCTTATTTTCATATTTCCTTTTTTTCCCCTTTCTTTCTGTTCTGACCACAATTTCCCCTCCCCTTCTCCTCTCAATCCTTTCCCCTTCCTTCTGCTGCAACACCCTCTCTCCCTCCCTACTCCTCTTTCTTTTCTGTTCAGAAAAAGGCAGGCCTCCCATGGATATCAGCCAAACATGCATATCAAGTTGCAGTAAGACCAGGTACCTCCCCTGTTATTGATGCTGGAAAAGGCAACCTCATTACAGGAAAGGGCCCTAAAAGCAGGCCAAAGAGTCAGACAGCCCCTGCTCCTACCGTTAGGACTCGCACAAGAAGCCCAAGCTACATAACTGTAACATGCGCAGAGTTCTGGCTTAGGTCAGTACAGGCTCTGGTTGGCAGTTTAATCTTTGTGAGTCCAGGTTGGTTGATTCTGGATTTTCTGTGGTGTCCTTAACCCCTCTGGCTCCTACAGTCCTTCCTTCCTTCTTCCACGGGATTCCCCAAGTTCTTCCTAATTTTGGCTGTGTTTTTCTGCATCTGTTTCCATCAGTTGTTGGGTGAAGCCTCTCTGATGACAGTTGGGCTAAGCAGTAATCAATGAGCATAGCAGAATATGTTTAGGAATCATTTTCTATCCTAGGTTTCTGGGCCGTCCTGCCTCTGGATCCTGTCCCTCCCCAGGAGTATAAGGGGTGGGCTCCCTCTCCTGGCATGGATCTCAAGCTAGATCAGTCATTGGTAGCACAGAAATTGTGGGAGTGGCAAGCCAGTGACTGGCTCAGTTTCATGTTTTTATGGGATTTTCTTTGTCTGTTTCTTGTGCGTTTTCTTAGGCTCCTTTTTTTTCTATTTGGTTCTATTCCGATGCATTAATTTTTATTTTATTTTACTATTTAATTTAATTTATTTCATTATTGTCTATTGGAAGGTAGTTTGTTTTCTAATGAGAGACAAAGAGGTGGGTCCGGGTGGGACAGAGGTGGAAAGAAACTGAGAGGAGTAGAGGGTGGGGAATGGATTATCAGGATATGTATGTGAGAAAAAAAAAGCTAATTTTTATTTTATTTTATTGTGTATACAATGTTTTGCCTGCATGTATACCTGAATGTGAGAAGAGGGCACCAGATTTCATTATAGATGGTTATGAACCACCATGTGGTTGCTGGGAATTGAACTCAGGACCTCTGGGAGAGCAAGCAGTGCTCTGAGCCATATTGCCAGCCCAAAAAAGCTAATTTTAATAAAAGGAAAAATATTCCCTTAAAAAAGTGTACCTAAGCTCAACTGAATTAAATAAATCATCTATTACTGAATCATAAATATTAGACTAAAATTCTGAGAGTGCTTTGTGTAGTTGAATTAAATTTCATGTTGTAGGAAACATTTTTAATGTGTAACCTTTTCATAATGTTATATAAGTGATTGAACTAATTTAGGTGATAAAAAAGAGTTATGGCGAAGAGATCATGCTTGGCTCATAAGTACTATCGGGAATGGTTTAGCAGGTAAGTGAATAATCTCTGGAACCAGACAGCCAGTTCTTGTTGCATGTCATTGGATAGATTAGCCTCTCTCTGCACCCTTTTCTTGGATATTTGAAGATCCTGTCAAGAGTATTTTGAGCAGTACTTTGGAAAGCATGACAGAATAGTGTGGTCTGATAAAATAATTTGAAATCTTCTGGAAGAGACAGTTTAACTGTTTTCTTCCCAGGTGACCTATGGGGTGAATGACTACTCCTTGCGGATTATATGACCCTAAGTCATTTTTCTGCAGTGTAGTGCAGGAAAAGTGTCATTTCCCACTTCACTAGGCCTGTTAAAAGATTGTGTAGTTCTTTCTACACCCATTGTAGCTCTCAAATAATGACATGAGACCCGTTACATTTAGTAATAACCTTTAAAGCACTAAGCGGGGTAGATATTGATCTAGTCTAACCCGTCTATACTAGTGTGGTTACGTCCCAGGTTCATGCCCCATGCTACTTGCCATCGTAGTCTCGGCTTGGCTGCTTCTGCTTTATCTGTCTGTCCTCATGGTGAATTCCTCATGGCCACCTTTTCCTCTCCTCTTCCTTCTCTTCAACCTTCTTTTTTCCCACCTGGGACCCCCTAACTTGGATTGGAAGTCCCACGTAACTGCTCCTTTCCTATACACATATGGAAACTGAACAACTTGCTACTCAGTGACAGCTGGGTCAGGGAGGAAATAAAGAAAGAAATTAAAGTCTTTCTAGAATTCAATGAAAATGAAAGTACAACATACCCAAACTTATGGGACACAATGAAAGCAGTGGCTAAGAGTAAAGTTCATAGCACTATGTGCCTTCAAGAAGAAGTTCGAAACATCTCATGCAAGCAACTTAATGGCTTACCTAAAAGCCCTAGAAAAAAAAGAAGCGGACACACCAAAGAAGAGTAGACGGCTGGAAATAACCAAACTCAGGGCTGAAATCAATAAATTAGAAACAAATAAAACAATTCAATGTAACCAAGCGCTGGTTGTTTGAGAAAATCAACAAGATAGACAAACCCTTAGTCAAACTAACTAAAAGGCAGAGAGACACCACCCAAATCAACAGAATCAGAAGTGAAAAGGGGGATGTAATGACAGACACTGAGGAAATCCAAACAATCATTAGGTCTTACTTCAAAAGCCTATATGCCACAGAATTTGAAAATCTAAATGAAATGGACAATTTTCTTGACCGATTCCACTTACCACAGATGAATCAAGACCAGGTAAATCAATTAAATAGTCCTATATCCCCTAAGGATATAGAAGTGGTCATTAAATGTCTCCCATGCAAAACAAGCCCAGGGCCAGATGGTTTCAGCCCAGAATTCTACCAGACCTTCAAAGAAGAGCTAACACCGATACTCTTCAAACTATTCCACAAAATAGAAAGAGAAGGAACACTACCAAACTCATTCTATGAAGCCACAGTCACCTTGGTACCTAAACCTCACAAAGACCCAACAAAGAAAGAGAATTTCAGGCCAATCTCCCTTATGAACATCGATGCAAAAATTCTTGCAAACCGAACACAAAAACACATCAAAGATATTATCCTCTATGACCAAGTAGGTTTCATCCCAGGTATGCAGGGGTGGTTCAATGTACGGAAATCTATCAATGTGATCCACCATATAAACAAGCTGAAAGAAAAAACAAACAAACACATAATCATCTCCTTAGATGCTGAAAAAGCATTTGATAAAGTCTAACACCCATTCATGTTTAAAGTATTGGAGAGAGCAGGAATACAAGGTACATTCCTAAACATAGTAAAGGCAATATACAGGAAGCCTATAGCCAACATCAAACTAAATGGAGGGAAACTTAAATCAGTCCCACTGAAATCAGGGACAAGACAAGGCTGCCCACTCTCTTCATATCTCTCCAACATAGTTCTTGATGTCTACCTAAAGCAGTAAGACAATTAAAGGAGATCAAGGGGATACAAATTGTAAAGGAAGAAGTCAAAGTATCACTATTTGCAGATGATATGATAGTATACCTGAGTGACCCCAAAAATTCTACAAGAGAGCTACACCTGATAAACACCTTCAGCAAAGTGGCTGGATACAAAATTAATAAAAAAAAAAAAAATCAGTAGTATACAAAAGACAAAAGGGCTTAGAAAGAAATTAGGGAAACAACACTCTTCACAATAGCCACAAAGGACATAAAGTACCCTGGTGTGACCCTAACCAAGGAAGTCAAAGACTTGTATGAAAAAAATTTCCATTCTCTGAAGAAAGAATTAGAAGAAGATATGGAAAGATCTCCCATGCTCATGGCTTGGCAGGATTAACATAGTAAAAATGGCCATCTTACCAAAAGCAATCTACAGATTCAATGCAATTCCCATCAAAATACCAACTCAGTTCTTTACAGACCTTGAAAGAAAAATTCTCAACCTTATATGTTATAACAAGAAACCCAGAATTACCAAAACAATCATCTACAATGAAAGATCTTCTGAAGGTGTCTCCATCCCTAATCTCAAGCTGTACTATAGAGCAATAATACTAAAAACTGCATGGTACTAGCATAGAAACAGACTGGTGGACCAATGGAATTGAACAGAAGACCCAGAAATAAACCCACACTCTTATGAACGCCTGATCTTTGACAAAGTTGCCAAAACCATACAATGGAAAAAAGATAGCATCTTCAACAAATGGTGCTGGTCTCTCTGTATGTCTACATGTAGAAAAATGCAAATAGATCCATACTTATCACCCTGCACAAAACTAAAGTCCAAGTGGATCAAAGACCTCAACATAAAACCAGACACACTAAACTTGTTAGAAGAAAAAGTCGGGAAGAGCCTGGAATTTATTGGCACAGTAGACAACTTCCTGAATAGAACACCAACAGCACAGGCTCTAAGAGCAACAATCAATAAATGGGACCTCATGAAACTGAAAAGCTTCTGTAAAGCAAAGGACACTGTCATCAGAACAAAACAACTACCTATAGATTGGGAAAGGATTTTCACCAACCCTATGTCTGTCAGAGGGCTAATATCCAGTATATATAAAGAACTAAAGAAGTTAAAAAGCAACAAATTAAGTAATCCAGTTAAAAAATGGGGCACAGAGCTAAACAGAATTCTCAATAGAGGAATATTGAATGGCAGAGAAACACTTAAAGAAATGCTCAATGTCATTAGTCATCAGGGAAATGCAAATCAAAACGACCCTGAGATTTCACCTTATACCCATCAGAATGGGTAAGATCAAGAACTCAAGTGACAACACGTGCTGGAGAGGTTGTGGAGAAAGGGGAACCCTCCTCCACTGCTGGTGGGAGTGTAAACTTGTACAACCACTCTGGAAAGCAATCTGGGGCATTCTCAGACAATTAGGAATAGTGCTTCCTCAAGATGCAGCTATACCACTCTTAGGCATATATGCAAAAGATGCTCAAGTACAGAATAAGGACATTTGGTGAACCATGTTTGTAGGAGCTTTATTTGTAATAGACAGAAGCTGGAAACAACCCAGATGCCCCTCAACTGAGGAATGGATACAGAAATTGTGGTACATCTACACAAGGGACTATTACTCATCAATAAAAAACAAGGAAATCATGAAATTTGCAGGTAAATGGTGGGAACTGGAGAAGATCATCTTGAGTGACCTATCCCAGAAGTAGAAAGACACACATAGTATATACTCACTCATATAGACATGTAATATAGGATAAACCTACTAAAATCTGTACACCTAAAGAAACTAATCAAGAGGGAGGACTCTGGCTAAAATGATCAATCCCCATTCAGAAAGGCAAAGAGGATGGACATCAGAAGAAGGAGAAAACAGGGAACAAGTCAGGAGCCTGCCACAATGGTCCTCTGAAAGGCTCTGCTCTGTAGACTATCAAAGGTGATCCTGAGACTTATGGCCAACCTTTGGGCAGAGTGCAGGGAATCTTATGATAGAAGTGGGAAACAGTAAGATCTGGAAAGAACAGGAGCTCCACAAGGAGAGCAACAGAACCAAAAATCTGAGCATAGGGGTCTTTCCTGAGACTCATACTTTAAGTAGCATGCATGGAGATAATCTAGAACCCCTGCACAGATGTAGCCCATGGCAGTTCAGTGTCCAAGTGGGTTCCAGTTCCATAATAATGGGAAGAGGGAAGTCTCTGACATGAACTGATTGGCCAGCTCTTTGATCACCTCCCCCTGAGATGGGGAGCAGCCTTACCAGGCTACGGAGGGAAGACAGTGCAGCCAGTCCTGATGAGACCTAATAGACTGGGATCAGAAGGAAGGTCTCCTATTAGTGGACTTGGGGAGGGGCATATGTGGAGAAGGGAGAGTAAGGGAGGGGTTTGGAGGAGAGGAGGGAGGGAGCTACAGTGGGGATACAGAGTGAATAAAGAGTAAGAAAAAATTAAAAAAGGTAAGAAAAATTAAAAAAGGTTCTCCATTTTAGTTTGTGATTCCTTGCAGAATCTTTGGCCATATTAACTTTTTTGGACTTAGACCTTCTGATCAAAGACAACATATTACAGTATAAGTTTTCTTGCTGGAGAATGGGACATGGAAAAAAATAATCCTTTTTGGCAAGACGGGGCCAGATGGGCCTTCATAGGATGAACTTGGAGGTCATGGGTATTTCTATTTTATTGCCTTAAATTTCTGATACCACGAGTCCATGTTTTCTCAGATAATTCAGACCCCATGCTATCGTAAACTATCTTTGGTCTCTTGATTCCCATTAGTCATGTAATCTCTAAATTTAGAAAATTAAAATTTGTGGTTCATGATTTTCAGCTATTTTCACGTAGCAGTTCAGTTCATCCTAGTATGTTAACTGTTTTTCTAGCCTTCGATTGATTCTCAGTTTCTGTTCTTCTATAAGGATTTTTATCGTTTGTGTTGATTCTGTGTTGTTGTTCTTAAACAGTGGGAACCACACAGAAAATGGTACCAAATATGGATTGTTGTCATTGTCCTTAGCTGACTGTGTGGGAGAATAGATGTATTGTAGGTGGAAGTGGAGACAAAAGAACTCACTTAAGTTATAAACCACATAGCATTTGAAAGTTTTTAACGTCATCAGTCTTGAAGGACTGCCCATTTCTACCTGGTAAAGTATTGTGATAACAAGTTATCAATGGATGTTTGGATATTGTATATGTATTCATGTGTGAGAGAGGACATGTGTGTGTATATATGTATTGTACACAAATGTGTGTCTTGTTTATCTGAGTAATATTTATTTTATAAGACTAGTTGATAGCCAGAAAACATTGTTAACTATTCCTTGTAGCTTTTAAGAATTTATGATTTTGGGCTACACAGGAGGCCCAGGTGTTCAATTCCTACCACTCTCTGTTTCCTTAAACATGGTGAATAAAAGTAAGTGGAGAAATGGAGGAGGCAGGGAAGCTTCAGTGAAGAGAGACTTAAGAGCCCACTAACCTCATGCTGTGTGGGGGCTGTTTCTGACAAACAGATGAGCTGATAGAGAATGAGAAAAAGGTTAACGACAGTTGGAAAGCTTTTGCTGACTGGTATTTCAGATAAGGAATTACCACTTCTACAAAACAATGACATTATTTCAAAGGTTTTTAGAGTTCAAGCGTTAGGACCTTCACAATATTTAGTGACCACTTAAAAAAAAAAAAAGCTTAGCATGATTGCATGAGCTTGTAATCCCAGTTCTAGTAATAGGCAGATCCTTATGGCTCATTGGCATTCCACCAAACCTACTAAGCAAGCTCCCAGCCAGTGAGAACCCACATAAAAAAAAAAACATGGTGGTTACACCTGAGGAATGACCTCCAAGATTAATCTGGTCTCCACACACATGTCTGCATACATATATACATACAGTTTTTTAAAAAAAGACATATTGAATTATATAAGGACTAAATGATATCTAGGATTTGCTTGCATTCAACCTGGTGAGGCCACAGAGGCATGAAAGGAAGTGGAGATTTCCCATTTAATTATCTAAACATTTTATTGCATATACTTATTGTGTGTTTGTGAGTGTGTGACACACACACAGAGACAAAGAGAGACAGAGAGACTTAATAGGAATCAGTTCCTTTTCTACTATGTGAGTCCTAGGGATTGAACTCAGGGTGTTAGGCTTTACATGCTGAGCCATCTTACTGGCCCTTAGGTATTTATTTATGATTATCATCATTGTCGTCATCGTCGTCACCACCACCACCATGTGTATGTGTATACGTCATGATGCAGTGCACATGCCATGGGGTGCATGTGGAGGTCACAGAAAACTGGAATTGTTTCTCGTCTGTTACCTCCAGGTAGGTCTGGGTATTGAACTCAGGTTGCCAGGGTACCTTTACCCACTGAGCCATCTTGCTGGCCGCCCCTAGTTAATTATTAAGGCTGGGCAATACATAGCTGCTGGTTTGCCATTCTTTTATTCTTTTCGATATCCTGACAATTTCCATAAAATGTTAAAATATTTGAATTGAATGATGTCTGAGTATGTACTAAGGATTGAAGAGTGTATTAATTGCTACAAAAGCATGTATCAAACCATAACACTAGATTAGGATATAGCATGAAGAAATAAAGTGTTAAGTTAATTTGGGGAGAATTTTGATGCTTGATCTAAAGGAATTAGAATTAGGCTGAGTTTGACAGCAGTGTAGTGCTCTGTTCAGTAACACTATTTTATTTAGTAATAACTTGAAAGCACAAGAGTAGCAAGAGCAGTGGTGGGGGCAGTTAGGTTATGCTGGGGAAACGCTGAAAAGTGTTTCCTTCAAGTGAAAAGGTGAAGATCACAAGGAGAGGAAACTGCTGACATAATCAAATTCAATCCAATTTTACTTGTGGAAAATTTCAAAGTATCAAAAAGTATAAAAGAGTTACAAACTTACATCTCTTTCAGCTTTAGTAATTTTATATATATAAAATTATATATATAAAATTCCAAGCCCTCTCTGTGGCAGTTTCCAGTATCCACTGGGTGTGTTGGGATGTATCCGCTGGGAATAATGGGGAGATTATTAGCTGCACTTCCTTTGTAACCCTTTTTATGAGAGTGATGATGGCAGAAGATGAGCTTTCTGTAGTAATTGTTTAATTGTCATCTTTCACATTTTATTTGATTTTGTATTTCTCAGACAAAATAACTGATAGATGCAACTTAAGGGAGGAAAAATTAATTTTAGCTCATGGTTTTAGCCTATCACAGTGGGAAGGGCATGGCAGAGTAGCACACTTCATGATGGCATGAATATGTGGCAGAGGCTATACATTTCATGGCAGACCAGAAACCAAAGGAAGAACCTTGAGACCAGATACAGTATATCTTTTAAAATCTTATTATTTATTTATTTATTCATTTATTTATTTATTTACTTATTTATTCATTCATTATTTATTTATTTTGCAGTTTTATTTTTTATTTATTTATTACAGTTTATTCACTTTGTATCCCAGCTGTAGCCCCATCCCTCATCCCTTCCCAATCCCGCCCCACCACCTTCTTCTCTTCCCATACCCCTTCTCCAGTCCATTGATAGGGGAGGTCCTCCTCCCCTTCCATCTGACCCTAGCCTATACAGGTCTCATCAGGACTGTCTGCATGGCCTGGTAAGGCTGCCCATTCCCCTCAGCGGGAGGTGATCAAAGAGCTAGCCACTAAGTTCATGTCAGAGATAGTCCCTGTTCCCCTTACTAGGGAACCCAGTTGGAGACTGAGCTGCTATGGACTGCCCTGAGACCAGATACAGTATTTAAAAGACCCCAGTGACTGACTTTTTCTGATGACTAGGCCCCACTTCCTAAAAGTTAGACACCCTCCCAAAATAGTACCACCAGCAACGGGGCCTGGGGACATTGCAGAATCCACCACAATGTTTCACAATTATGAAAGAGACTCTAACAAGAAAACAACCTAACAGCTTAGCTTGGACTTATTCTTACTCATTTACTAGGCCATTTACTCTCTTATAAGAGTAATGATAGATGTTTAGTGACAGGGGTTTTAAAAGTCAGAGATTTACAGGTTGAAATATTTAGAGATTTACAGATTGAAATGTTTTATAAGTTTTAGTACAATCACAGGAATGAAAAGATTTATGGTTTCAGTGATGATGGCTGTCATTTATTGAGGATCTTGCCTATGCTATGTCATGTGATGATTTTATTACACACAGTACTTTGTACATTAACTTTTAGATGGTTATTTTTTTCTGTGTTGAGATTACCAAACTGCAATGCAAGTTAACTCAACAAAATCACACCATTTGTGAATCCCATGGTTAAAAACTGAGTTCAGTTGTATGTAGATCAAACCCTCTGAATTTGTGTATAGATTTTTGAAATTGAACATATTTTTAATGCATGTATTTCTGCAATGGGTTGTTTCTTCAGTCTTACTGTGGCCATTTTAAAGAAAAGGAATTAATTTAACTTGGATGGTTAAAGTTAGACTGTTGTATTTAATGGTATGAAGTATGTTTCAACATAAAATCTTTTGTCTTCTAGTCAGGTGACTCGTTCTGTTTCAAGTGTCCAGAGAGGATCATTTTAATTCTTCAATCTTTATATTGTTGTGAAATGAATTTGCTCTAGTATTTTAAAAATTTTTAATTTTGTTTATTCATTTTATATCCCAGTCCTAGTCCCCTCCCTCCTCTCCTCCTGGTCTCATCCTTCCTCCATGTTCCCTCTATCCCCCTCTCCTAATCCTCAGTAAAGGGGAGCTACCCCACCCTACCTTAGCATATCAAGTTGCATCAGGACTGAGCACATCTTTTCCCCTGTGGCCTGGTGAAGCAGCCCTGCCAGGGAGAAAGTGATTAAAAAGCAAGCAGGAGAGTCCATGTCAGAGTCAACACCTATTCCCCTTACTAGGGACCTATATGAGGACCAAGCTGCCATTGGCTACGTCTGTTTAGGGCTCCTAGGTCAATGCCATACGTGGTCCATGGTAAGTATGTCAGTCTCCACAGGCCCCTCTGGGCTCTTGGTTTTCTTGTGGCACTCCTGTCACCTCTGGGTCCTTCTATACTTACCTCCCACTCTTCCTCAAGACTCCTTGCACACTGCCAAGTGATGGGTTGTAGATCTCTGTACCTGTTTTCATCAGCTGCTGGGCAGCTCAGAGGACACCTATTCTAGGCTGGAGTCTATAAGCATAGCAGGGTATTGTTAATCATGTCATGGGTTGGCTGTCTCCTGTGGGGTGAGTCTCAGGTTGCTCTGGTATTCTTTTTCTTTTTTTTTTTCTGATTTATTTTATTCACTTTACATCCTTATAACCCCTTCTCGCCTCCCCTTCCAGCTCACCTTCTCTTCCCCTCTTCTCTGCCCTCCCCTTTTCCTCAGGAAAGAGGAGTTTACTTCCCATCCTCCCTCCAAAGTGAGTCTTTGTCCAATGCAATCCCCACTTCTCTTACTAGAGGACCTATATGAAGCCTAAGCTGTCCATCAGCTACATTTTTGTAGGGGATGTAGGTCCAGTTCATGCATGATCCTTGGTTGATGCTTTAGTCTTGGCAAACCCCTCTGGGTCCTGGTTAGTTGGCTTTGTTGGTCTTTTTGTGGAGCTCTTGTCACCTCAGGTCCTTTTCTCTTTCCTACCACTTTTCCACAAGACTCCCTAAGCGTAGCCTAATGTTTGGCAGTGAGTCTCAGCATCTGTTTTGAGGCACTGCTGGGTGGAGTCTCTTGAGAGGACAACGAATGTCAGGCTCCTGTCTGCAAGCTCAGCAGAGTATCATTCATAGTGTCAGGGGTTGGCACTCTTCCAGAGGGTAGGTCTTTGTTTGGGCCAGACGTTGGATGGGCATTCCCTCAATCTCTGTTCTATTTTTATCTCTGTACATCTTGTAGGCAGGGTAAATTTGTGTTGGAAGTTTTTGTGGGTGGGTTGATGTTCCCCACCTTTTACTAGAAGACTAATCTAGTTGGAGGGTGTCCTCTTCAATCTCTGTGGTCTCTGCTAATAGAATTCTCTGCTTGATTCCCCTCATATTCTCCCAGGAGCCTATCCTGATTTAGGTCTCCAGCTTTTCACAGAGATGTTCCCAACCTCAGTTTCTCTTTTCTTTACAGGCCTTGTGTCCTCTTGCCCTTGCTCTCCTTAGGCCTGATCTCCATCCTCTTAATGCTTTGTGCCCCCTCTCCTACCTTGTTCCCCCCTCTTCAGCCATTACCTTTGTCTATTCTATCTCCCTTCAGAGTGGGATTTATGCATCCTCCCTTTGGTCCTCCTTATTACTTACCTACTTTGGGTCTGTGCCTTGTAATATGCTTCTCTTATACTATATGGCTAAAATCCACTCATAAGTAAGTACATACTATGTCTTTCTGGGTCTGGGTTACCTCACTCAGGATGATCTTTTCTGCTTCTATCCATTTTGCCTGCAAATTTCATGATTTCTTTATTTTAATAGCTGAGTAGTATTCCATTGTATAAATGTACCATAGTTTCTTTATTCATTCTTTGGTTGAGGGACATGTAGTTTCTTTCCAGATTGTGGCTATTATGAATAAAGCTGCTATGAACATAGCTGTGCAAGTGTCCTTGCTGTATGGCAGAGTGTCTTTTGGCTCTATACCCAGAAGAGGTATAGCTGGGTCTTGAAGTAAAGTTACTCCTAATTTTCTAGAAAGCGCGAGATTGATTTCCATGGTAGTTGTACGAGTTTACACTCCCACCAGCAATGGAGGAGGGTTCCCCTTTCTCCACACCCTTGCCAGCATGTGCTCTTGATTGAGATTTGATCTTAGCCATTCTGAGTGGTGTGAGATGGAATCTCAGAGTCATTTTGATTTGCATTTCCCTGATAACTAAGGAAGTTGAGCATTTCTTTAAATGCATCTCGGTCATTGGAGATTCCTCTGTTGAGAATTCTCTGTTTAGTTCTGTGCCCCATTTTTTAATTGTGTTATTTTGTTTATCAGTGTTTGATTTCTTGAGTTCATTATATAGTTTGGATATTAGCCCTTTGTCGGATGTAGGATTGGTGAAGATCTTTTCTTAGTCTATAGATTGTCTTTTCGAAAAGTTCTATTGGCAGTGTACTTTGCTTTACAGAAGCTTTTCAGTTTCAAAAGGTTCCATTTATTAATTGTTGATCTTAGAGCCTGAGCTGCTGGTGTCAGGAAGTTATCTCTTGTGTCAATGAGTTTGAGGCTCTTCCCCACTTTCTTTTCTAATAGATTTAGTGTATCTGGTGTTATATTGAGGTCTTTGATCCAGCTGGATTTGAATTTTGTGCTGGGAGATAAATATGGACCTATTTGCATTTACTACATGTAGAAATCCAGTTAGATCCACACCATTTGTTGAAGATGCTGTCTTTTTTTCCATTGTATGGTTTTGGCTCCTTTGTTAAAAATCAAATGACCATAGGTATGTGGGTTTATTTCTGGGTCTTTGATTCTATTCCATTGATCAACCAGTATTTATTATTATTGCTCTGTAGTATAGCTTGAATTCACGATGGAGAAGTTCTTTTATTGTGTAGAATTGTTTTAGCAATCCTGTGTTTTTTGTTTTTCCAAATGAAGTTTAGAATTGTTCTTTCAAGGTCTGTAAAGAGCTGTATTGGTCTTTTGATAGGGATTACATTGAATATATGTAATATTGCCTTTGGTAAGATGGCCATTTTCACTATCCTACTGATCCGCAATCATGGGACATGTTTCCATCTTTTGATATCTTCTTCAGTTTCTTTCTTTAAAGAGTTGAAGTTCCTGTCATACAGATCTTGTCATACAGGTCTTTGGTTAGAGCTACACCAAAGATACTTTATTTGTGGCTATTATAAAGAGTATAGTTTCCTTAATTTTTATCTCAGCTCATTTGTTGTTTGTTTGCAGGAGGGCTACTGATTTTTTTTTTTTTGAGTTAATTTTGTATCCAGCCACTTTGCTGAAGGTGTTTATTAGTTGTAGGAGTTATCTGGTGGAATTTTGGGGGTCACTTATGTACACTCTCATATCATCTGTACATAGTGATACTTTGACTTCTTTCTTTCCAATTTGTATGCCTTTGATCTCCTTTAGTTGTCTTATTGCTATGGCTAGAACTTCAAGTACTATATTGAAGAGGTATAGAGAGAATGGGCAGCTTTGTCTTGTCCCTGATTTTAGTGGAATTGCTTTGAGTTTCTGTCCATTTAATTTGATGTTGGCAATTGGCTTGCTGTATATAGCCTTTATTATGTTTAGATATGGGCCCTGTCTCCCTGATCTTTCCAAGACTTTCATTATGAAGGGATGTTGGATTTTTTCAAAGGCTTTATCTGCATCTAATGAGATGATCATGTGTTTTTTTTTCTTTGAGTTTGTTTATATGGTGAATTACATGGATGGATTTTGTATGTTGAACCATCCCTGTGTCCCTCAGATGAAGCCAAATTGATCATGGTGGATGATGTATTTGATGTGATTTTGGGTTTGGTTTGCAAATATTTTATTGAGTATTTTTGCATCAATATTCATGCGTGAAATTTGTCTGAAATTCTCTTTGTTGAGTCTGTGTATGGTTTAGGTATCAGAGCAACTTCAGCAATGTACCTTCTGTTTCTAGTTTGTGGAATAGTTTGAGGAGTATTGGTATTAGCTCCTCTTTGAATGTCTAGTAGAATATTGCACTAAAACCATCTAGATCTGGGCTTTTTTTGGTTGGGAGACTTTTGATGACTGCTTCTAGTTCCTTAGGGGTTATAGGACTGTTTAACTGTTTACCTGATATTGATTTATCTTTGGTAGGTGAAATCTATCCACAAAATCATTTAGGTTTTCCCGTTTTGTGGAATATAGGCTTTTGAAGTAAGACCTAATGATTTTTTTTTTAATTTCCTCTCAGTGTCTGTCTTTATGCCCCCTTTTCATTATGTCCCCTTTTCATTTATGATTTTGCAGTTTGGATACTCTCCCTCTGTCTTTTAGTTACTTTGGCTAAGTGTTTGTCTGTTTTGTTGATTTTCTCAAAGAACCAGCTCTTGCTTTTATTGATTCTTTGTATTGTTCTCTTTGTTTCCTATTTATTGATTTCAGCCTTAGTTTGAATATTGTACTTTTTTTTTTTTTTTTTTTTTTTTTTTTTTTTTTTTTTTTTTTTTTTTGTATTTTGTTTTTTTTTTTTTTTTTTTTTTTTTTTTTTTTTTTTTTTTACATTTTGGCTGTGCTCATGTTTTCTTGTTACTGTTGTAGAAGATATAAACACATTTTCTTCTCCCTTAGTGTGTGAGGGTGTGTTTGTCCATGTGCATGTGCAACTATGTTTATTTGTGTGTTGCATTTCTGGAGGCCTGAGTTTGATATTCTGATGTCCTGCTCAGTCAGTGTCTACCTTATTTTTTGAGATAGAATCTTCGCACTGAATATGGACTTGGGAGTTGGGGCTAGACTGAGAGGTCAGGATTTGCCTGTCTCTACTCACAGGCTGTGAGTTACAGACATACTCAGCCATAGTCAGCTTTAAAAGTTTTAAAGAAACTAAAATAATATTTTATTAGTACGGGTGTTCTTCCTACATGTATGTTGGTATACCATATGTGTAATTTGGTGCCTGAAATGGTCAGCAGAGGTTGTCAGAAAGCTCTGAGCTGCCATGTAGGTGCTGGGAATTGAACATGGGTCTTCTTTAAGAGCAATCAGTACTCTCAAGTTATCAATCATCTCTTCAGCTCCCACAACTGGCTTTCTAGGGGGATTCTGGAGAATCCAACCTTAGGTCTTCATATTTGTGTACAAGGCATTTAATCTACTGAACCATCTCAATCTGGATATAAACATTTTAATATAATAAGCTTTATCTGTGTTTTATGATTTTATGGCTTTGTAAAAATTGTTAGGTCTTTATAAAATTATACTGAGGCAATTCTACTGTAAGATGGTTGAAAGGAGCTTTCTCATGGTGTTCTGTGATTTAAATTTTAAATTTAAATTTCTAGTTTCTTGGGACATTTATTTTAATACATAGAATGAAGAAGAAATTGAATTCTTATCCTCAGAATCTTTGTTAGATGATAAGAAATTTGTTAGCATGATCACCATGGGTGTCTTCTCATTTTGAAGTGATTACAGGGATCCAAATTTACTAAGATTTGTCTCAGGTAGAAACTTGAGTATTTTGCAAGATGTTTTTATGTGAAGTGCCAGAGAATTTTTCCAAATCCCTCCTGTCAGAAACAATTGTTTTTTCTAAATCTGTTTTCAGGTTTGCCAACAAATTATAGTTTCTACTAAGAGACTAACCATCTCTCAATTTTCAGAGCTGCAGGATTAAATCAGTGACTATTCTAGAAGTTGCAGAGAGGAAAAGGCCTTGTATGAGCCAAGTCACCTTGAAGTTCATTTTCCATACTTTGAAGCAAGAAAACTCGAGTGGTTCTTGGATGTTGTTTCATTTTGTTCCGTTTTTCTTTTTCTTTGACTGAAATCTGTGGAGGCAGTGTAAAAGTAAGGGCTCCCTGTTTGCTGCTGCTGAATGGAAGAGTAGTACCCACCACTGCAGGACACTCTGTGGTTGGTAACAGAGTGGCTGTTTTCTAAGAAGCATTTGTTTACAATGTTACACATCCTGCACTTGGACTCACTTCCCAGTAAGCCATTTTACTGTCAGCATGGACCTCTCCAGTGTAAATGTCATTTCATATAATAATCGTCAGTGCCTTTCGACTTTTGACACCTTTTTTTTTGTTGTTGTTGTTTCTTTAATGGGCCTTTGAAATGCTTGTTTTTTTTCTGGCCCACTCTGGCCATTTGAGCAAAGGCATACCTGGCAGTTAATACGGGAGAGGAAGGAAAGATTGTATCATTAGCAGGCAGGAAGATGGGCAGGTCCCTAGTCAATGTGTATCTTCCCTATTAATGGTGATCCTCCCTAACTGTGCGGTGGTAACTGTGCCTTGCATGGTGCTGAGCACAAGACACTGGTGTGTGGTTATCCTTCTAGTTTTCTGTTGTTTGTCTTTTTAAAGGCTAAGATACAAGCAGAAGCCTGCTTTTTGAAAGTACCTATTACCTGGAAAAGATAAGAAAAATAGTTATTAAAAGTAGATAATTAGTGAAAGATCACCCTCATTTGGGCTCTGGTTTTTATTATATAGGTCATGGAGCTTGAGGCAGTGGGAGGGTCTAAGGTATGACAGGTGCACAGTCATATGCAGTGAGTGTGCGCCTGGGATTTCCTGTCTGTACTCCCAACTGTAATGAAAACAGCACCATCACCTACCTGTGCCATAGCAGCCGCACGCCTGAGTGTGCATCAGTAGAGCTGACCCACCTGAACACTGGTGCTACGACCCCATGCTTTGAGGATCTCACGAGACGAGATGGAGACAGAAAGTGAGAGTAGCTCTTTGGGGGATGACAGTGTGTTTTGGCTGGATTCTGAAGTTATAACCCAGCTGACCAGTGGTGAAGAGGAAGAAAGGGAAGAGAATTTCAGGTAACTAAAGGAGTTTTCTTCTCAATCCTTTGTCCATCAGCTTTTTCCTCCTCTTTTGTCCTCTCTGTGTAAATCCTTTTCTCAGTAAGTCTTTTCCGTGAGTTGGTTTGGGTTGGAAGAGGGCAGCTTTTCACTTGGCGGTAGCATTCTTCATTCCATGACTTGCCCTGAGCTTGTAAAATGTATTTTCAATTACTTGTTCCAACACCAGGAAGAGAAGGCGTTAGACAGGTTTTGTAGTAGCATTTCAGGAATTTCAAGTAGAGGCTTATAATGAACTGCTACCCTTTTCTGTGTCTGATTTTTATCTTAATAGATTTGATCTGAATTTGCATCTAATGGCCATTTCACCGTTTCCTTGGAATGTGTTCTGAAATGTGTGTGTACAGCTGTCTGCATTTATGCATATGTATAAAACATTTTGATTAAATTCAAATCAGTTATTTTGTGACTTCCAGCCTCATTTTTACCCCCTTTCTCATCTCCTTGTCATCTTAGGCTTTGGAATTTCTGGTAGCAACTTTATACTTTGAAGTTTTTAGAGGATGCCTCCTGGTTGATGGTTCTCTGGCTTCTGTTAAAGAAAGAGGTCTTGTCTGCAAGAGGAAACTAGCAGTATTTTTTGTTTTATACAATGGGCTAGGTACTTAACACATTTATAGACATTAAAAAAAAAAAAACTCTTATGCCGAGTTGTGCACACTCCTTTTATCCCATCACTGGAGGCAGAGGTGGGGAGATCTCTGTGGGTTTGAGGCCAGTCTGGTCTATAGAGTGAGTTCTAGGACAGCCAGAAGTACATAGAGAAACCCTGCCCTGAAAAACAAATCTTGATGAAATTTGAACTTTGAGCTACATACACACAGTACTACCCACATGGGCAATTAGATATCTTTGTGATTTTACCTGTGCGTCCTTAGGCAGGTTATTATATCGTTTCATCAGATACAGTCTTTATGTTTAACACTCAAAACAGGTAGTCATTCTCTCTGTCTCTCAAGTTAAAGCATTTCTTTATTTAGTATTTATTTTTAAGGTCTTAGTTAAGGAAAGAAGCAATTGAATATTAGGAGCTCTTGATAGATCACATTGATTTTGTTGCTCCAGGGTTAAAAAAAAAGAAGTATATTTAAAAAAGGCTGAGATTATAAAATTGAGCATTTATTAGCATATCATTCTTTTTTTCTCCTCCTGTAATTTCATTTAGCTTTCCAGATTTGTATGAGCCTCATCTTTCTCAAGGTGTGAGGATGTTATATATCCAATGGCTTTTATTATGGTCTGGGTATCTTCCTACCAGTATATGTTTTGTTTGGTTTGTATTAAAACTGACCTGATTAATTGTGTTAGTTGCTTTGTGCTCTTTGTCAAAGAAAGAAACAACTTGGGCCTGACTTTGTTTATATTTTACAGTATGTTAGATACAATAATCCTAGATTTATTCTTAAGCAGTGAGATCCCTTCCCCCTAAATTTTTTCTTTTGACATTTAAGGCTGAGCCCTTATCTTGGGGAGTGCTAACAGCATAGTCATTTTGAGAAATTGAGCTACTTGTAGGTGTTGTTTTAGGAAACCATGAAACAATTGTTATTGTTTACAATTGTATATCCTATCTGAGTTTCACCGTAAATCTTCCAAACTAAATATGCCTTTGGGATTTTATTTACAAATTTCAGAAAGAGTTGTGTGTAAGGCTCTATTTCACATAGTGTTGCTCATCCTATTCATCAGTAAGGCATGAGGAAACAAGGCAGCACAGGTTTTCACAACATCTACAGCATGTTCCTGCTGAAACCCCAAGGAGAAAAATGCATGTGGGTGTGGTAGGTGAAGGGTGGATAAAATGTCAGCTCTAACTCTGGAGAACCGAGTGGTAGTGTTTGTGCTGTATGAGAGTTATTCTTAAGATCAATTTTATAATTAAGTGTATATCAAAGTTCTAATTTGTTTCTTCAAAATCTATGCTAATTCACCTACATCCAAGCCATTGTCTTGATTATAACTCCCATCTATGTTTGTCTGTCTCTCTTCTCTTTCTTATTGTCTATCTGTCCTAATAAGATGAAGGTAAAAGATTATATGTTATTCTTTTCCCACTAATCACATTTAAATTAGGTTTTAAATGTTTTCTTAAATGGCATCATGTCACTTGGGGTGCCCTGGGTGGGCAAGCTAATCTTATCCAGAATGTGGGTTCCTGGTGGCTCCAGCCACTGTCTGTTTCAGGGAAGGCACCTTTCTCTGAGAGAAGAGTGAATGTTTGTTAGCTTTTGCCTTTATCTTTGGACTTGTTGGGAGAAAACAAACTTTTTCTGGCAGCACTGTGGGATTTTCTCTCTTCATTGTGGCAGGTCAGAGGACCACTTACTCAGATCTCTGCTTCTTTGACGTTAATATTTTGTGCTGTGTCTGCCTTAGAGTCCTTAAAATAAAATAGTTTTCAGTGATCATTAAAAGTATCTTTCTGTAAATGGAAAGGGAACAACAACCCAGAAAAGAAAAACATAAATGTTGAATCCTGTCGGGAAAGAGAAACTTTATTTAGGAGTTGTTACATGAAGTACAAGTATGTTATGTACAGTATGTCTATTAAACTGCATAGCAAGTTTGTAAAATAGTTTTTTTTTTTTTTTTAATTTTCCAGATGAGGATTTATGACTTAGCTCACTTAGCCCACATGAGGCAGTAGAGATCTGAGCCCAAGTGTAATGACTGAAAGACTGGCATTGTAGAAAATGTTGGTGATATATCTGGTGCTATCTGCTACTCTCTACTTAAGCAATAACTTCTCAGGAAATACAGTTTTTAAATTTCTTTGAGGTGGTTCTGTGCATCAGTGATGCAGATATGCAGCTAACACTAAAGTGGAGCCATGAACCCTCTACTTTGAGCCCCCTCCCTCCCCAAGATGTGACTTCTAGGATGCTTAGGCTTTAGATTGTTGGCATTTGGAGCTAGAAAGGTTTATAACAGAATCTTGAGCTGAGTGTGGAGGCACAGGCCTGTCAGAATCTCATCATTTGAGAGATCAAGGCAAGAGGACTGTGAAGTAGAGGACATCTTGATCTACGTCCTACTGTCTCAAAGTTTTTTTGAGTTTAGTCTCTCTCATACCACAATACTGGTACGTAGACAACCTAGCAATAGGACATAAACTTTGAAACAGTTTGAAAGATGATAGAGTATATAATTAACCTCTTAAAATTTATATACCTGTAACCTACAAATGCGTAAGCCTCTCAAGCACCTTTACTTGTATCTGCATTCAAGACCATTATTTTAAGTGAGAAGAGAAACTTCTTAATCCACTTGAGCAGAACAATTTGATGAACACACCTTAATGTACGGGCCGGGGGAGGGTGCTCTCCATTGGTTTTAAGCATTATGGAACATGTATTTTCTGTGCTTTCCTGGCTTGCTGGTTGCTCTATCCGTCTCTTCCTTGCTTGGAATGACGCTGTACTGTTTAGTAGAACTGGAAAATGGTGTTTCATTCTTTTACATCAGAGTGATTTAATTTAATGGCTAGAAGATACTTCACAATTTTGTTTTTATTATTTTTGACTTAACTGTTTTCTGAAGCTCTTGATTTTGAGATTGACCTATCAGTTTTTATGAACTGCGAATGATGGAGAGAAAAATACTAATGTTTAACCATTAGTATAATTACAGTTTTATACTCAAGTTTGTATATTATATATCTTTTTATAGGCATGTCACTTCTAATATCTCATACAAAAAGCTCCAATATGCATATCTTTCAAAAAAGAGTTATCATATTGCGTTGGAGCTTAGTTTGGTCCTCAGAATATCCACTTAATCTTAAATATTACTTTTCCTGGGCATTCTCTTATCAGTGTTAGAGTAATAGCCACGAGAGTCTGATGTAAGCATTCCTATCCTCAGAAAATCCTATGCAGTGTTGGACACTAGCCATTATTCAGTCGTTATGATTTGTGAAGTAAACTTTGGCCTAACCTCTAGGCATGCTAGTGCAAGACTTTCTTGGTATTTCAAAAATTAAGCCCTTTGGGTTGGTGCCCAACATGAGCCTTTCGTAAAAAAAGGCATATTCATGTCTCCATAAAGTTTCTGATGTTCAAAAAGCTTTAGAGCACAAAAACTGTATAAATAGTTTAAAAGTTTTGGATTCATGTTTTATTTTTAAAAATTATTATTTTTTCGAGACATTTCTTTGTGTATCAAGTCCTGGCTGTCCTGGACTTGCTTTGTAGACAGTACGGCCTCGAACTCACAGAGATCCACTTGTCTCTGCCTTCCAATTCTGGGATTAAAGGCGTGTGCCACCACACCTGACTAAAGTTCTTGCTTCATCAAGTTGTATGTTTAAAGTTAAAAAATTGGGCTAGCATGTGGATCAGTGTTAGAATGCTTACCTAGTATGGCCATACATAGGCTTATTCCCAGCATGCATGTGCTCACGCGCACGTGTGCACATACCCACACCCACAGAGAAACATACATGTGTGCGTGTGCGTGCACGTGCACACACACACACACACACACACACACACACACACACACACACGCTTCTTCCTTTAGAAGAAGAAAAGCTAATAAGATTTTCCCTAACCATTGCTCAAAGCTTCTCAGTTAATTACATGTTCACACTTATTAAATTAAAACTCTTACATACTTAAACTTTTACTCAGGAATGTAATATAGTCAACCTTTTGTTCTTAAAAATAGCACACACCTTTCGTTCCAGCACTCAAGGGGACCTCTGTGAGTTTGAGGGCAGCTCTACATAGCAAGGTTCAGGCTAGTTATGGCTACATAGACTGTGCTTCAAAAGAAAATAAGTCTAACAAGAACATGCGAACCTTCCTAGACACTTTGGAAGCTCTGCTACTTGTTTGCTCTCTTTGACAATCATTTGTGTTGTGTTTTCTCATTCAGTTATAATTATTTGAACTAAAATTTCTTCTACTTAAGTGTTCTGTTTTTTTCTGTCTTGGCTCTCTTTTCCCTACATGGCAAGGAGAATTCTGTAGGAAACTTTTGCTTTTTATCCTTTCATTCTTATCTCTGCCTTAAGTGAGGCTTTGGTTTACCAACCAGGAGTTTTGGTTTACCCAACCATCATGAAGTTGATCATTCTGGTCTGATTGCAGCTGTACCACTTTGTGAAGGATTCATTTCCTTTGTTTAACTTACTGAGTTTTCACAGACTTCAACAAGACATTTGTTCCTTTGTTTATATGTAGTCTTAGAATGCTAGCACAGTGCCAAGGTTGCCCTCCTGCCCCAGTCCCCTAAGGTCTTTAATAGGAAACTTCCCTGAAGGGTCTGGTGCTCATCACGATGGATTTCTAGGGATATGAATGGCTACCTTGCTGTCTTCAAACCAGAAAGTGGATCTTCCAGGAATACTTAGTCTGCTGATTGTTATGGAATATGTTCTAGTTTTCCTCTTTGTGAAATATCTAATCTTGGCATATCAAAATATCAAATGCCAGTAAGTTAGAAGATAAAATTTAAGAACAAAGTTATAAATTAAAAAGAAATGCCCCAAATCAACCTAACCAGGACCTTTAAAAACCTTTTTAAAAATGCCACCAAAAAAACAACAGCATAATACAAGACTTCACTGAAGACCATAAAAGAAGTCAGGAAAATAATAAAGAATATACTTTGCTCAGAAAAAAGCTCTATGCCATAAAGGTGTTAGTTCAATCTAATTTGTACATTCAGTATACTAAAATGGTTAAAAATGGAGAATCAATGTTGAAGTAAATAGATTGGGGCTAAGTAGTTTAGCTATGGAATGATTTGTCTCTTTTCAAGACAGTGTTTCTATGTGTAGCCCTGGCTGTCCTGGAACTCAATATGTAGACCAGGCTGGCCTTGGACTCACAGAGCTCCGCCTGCCTCTGCCTCCTAAGTGCTGGGATTAAAGGTGTGCACCACCACCACCTGGCCATAGAATGATTTAGGAAAGAAAAAAGTAGATGATTTGTGCAACTGACTATTATTAATAACTCCTCAGTAATTGAAACTGTAGTACTAAGTTGCAAGCAAAAGGCTTACTGAAATAGCGTGAGAAGCCTATAGACACACACACATCCACAGAGAGACTTAGAGATGGTACAGAGGGCTGCCTCAAGCCGGTGCGGCACAAAATACTGTTAGAGAGCAGAGGGAAACAGGACTGGAAACTTTTATTGCTAAAACTGTAATGACTATGAAATATCAGACATTTTCAGTTGGTAGTGAACAAAAGCTGCCATCAGCTTTAGCAAATCTGTGTGTTATTTTCAACAATACAGCTATCCCTATTAATATTAAAATTTCATTTTTAATTTCTTATGAATGTTGGGCATTTCAGATTTATTTAAACATATATTAATCTATATAAACTAGCTAGAACAGAGCTCCTGCATATTTTAAAGTATTGATTTATTTTTAGTTTATGTGTATAGGTGTTTTGCCTGGATGCATCTCTGTATCGTGCAGTGCCTGTGGAGGTCAGATCCCCAAAACTAGAATTCCAAATTGTTGTTATCTGCCATGTGGGTGCTGGGAACTAAACCTGGATCCTCTGGAAGAAAATCATGTGCTCTTAACTGCTGAGCCGCATCTCCTGTCCTTACAGGTTTGGGTGCCATAGTTTTTAGTGTCTTCTGAAGGTAGGATATTACTGTATCCTACCAGGATGTCAGCTTGCATCCTTTCTTAGTTGCAGGTGTACAGAATATACAGAAACCTCACAGCTTCACATTTACTATGTCAGCTGCAGTTGGAAGCAACAAGATGCTCAGATTCATGGAAGGTTGTCTCTCAGAGCTGTTCTTACTAGTGGAAGTGAAGTATATTCTTGTCCATATAGACAAATAATGACTATAAACCCAAAGTTAGCCGTTGCCTCTGACAGAGAACACTTGACCTATCCCTTGTACCTTCTTGTCTTCAGAAAATGGTGAGGCCTTAAGACAAGCTCTGGCCCCTGTCGGCACCAGTGGGGAATAACTTACTTGTTCAGTGGTAGTAGAGCAAGGGCCACACTTGGTAAAGGACGAGATAAAAAAAAAAAATGATTGGGAAAATGAAATGAGAAAGATAAAATGCTGCTGCTGCTGCTGTTGCTGCTGCTTGGAATTTAATCAGAGGCCCAAGAAGAGGTATCTGCTCTGGAGTAGTCTCTTGAGGTGCTGGACATTGTAAAATTCTATGTATCTTTAGAAGACGTGTGTTGAATCTCACAACTGCCATGATAGAGTAGTGTTAAAGATGTAAAGAGTATTTTTCAGGAGAAGCAGCAAGGCAGTTAGTTTGGCTGACAACTTTTCTGTTTGAGGGACTTTTTCATTTTTTTGAATATGTACAGGTTCAAGACTAAAGATGTTTTACAGAAATGTATGAAGATAGCTTTGGGTTTTTAGGTTTCATAGTTAACATTCTTAGCACTGGGATGTTCTACTTGAGGTGGGGCCGTACTCAAACATGTGGACAACAAAACTTGTTCATAATTACAAACGGAACAAAAGTCATTGTACTACGGAGATACCAATTTTTTGAGGTTGATTCATTATTACAAGACAGTATATATAAACACAATTTATGTTTATTAAATTAATGCTGCTGTCTGCCAGTGAGCTTTCATTTTATGCTTTCTTTAATAATTTATTTTATTTTAATCACAGGTCATTCAGTTGTATACCAGCTGTAGCTCCCTCCCTCTTTCCTTCCCAATCCCACCTTCCCTCCCTCATTTCCTCCCTGCCCTCTTCCAAGTCCACTGATAGGGGAGGTCCTCCTCCCCTTCCATCTGACCCTACCCTATCAGGTATCTTCATGACTGGCTGCAATGTCCTTATCTGTGGCCTAGCAAAGGCTGCTCCTCCCTTGGCGGGGAGGGGGAGATCAATGAGCCAGTCACTGAGTTCATGTCAGAAATAATCCTTGTCCCCCATACTAGGGAACCCACTTGGATACTGAGCTACCATGGGCTACATCCAAGCAGGGGGCTTTAGGTTATATCTATGCGTGGTCCTTTGTTGGAGAAACAGTCTCATAGAAGACTCATTTTATGTTTTATTCCAAGATAATGTGCACATAGAAAGTCTGCAGTTTGCTGCATGCACACACACATCCAAAAACACATTTAAACACAACCAGATTAAAATAACTTTTTTAGTATTCCACAATTTTCTTGTTCCTTCTTTATTTTTATTTGTCATTGTAGATGAGTTTTGTTGTGTCTTTAACTTCACCTGAATAAATCCTGTATCATATAATGGATGGTAGCTTTTGTTGCTGAATGTTTGTGAAATTTATTGATTTGCTCTAAATGGCAATGCTAATTCTCATTTCCTAGCATCCTATTTTATGAAATATAGTACAAAATATGTATGTTAGTTACATTTTGGACATAAATAATTGTACACATACAGTGTTATATATAAATAGACTTATTTTTACACACTGACCATATAGCCAGGAATTTTACTAAATTACATTATAATTCTAAATTGTAGAGCCTTTCATATTATCTGTACATAATATCAAATAATTACCATCTTCCTCATTTACTTATTTTTTGAGGTAGGTTTTCTCAGTGTAGACTTAGTTGTCCTAGAACTTGCTCTGTAGACCAGGCTAGCCTTGATTAAAGCCATGTGCCACCACTGCCTGGCTTTTTATTGTTTCTTTTTCCAGTTTTATGTTATTTTTCTTTTTGTAATTTGAAAAAAAAAAAAAGCAACAACAACTGAATAGGGCCTCAGATACCATTGCTAAAGACATTCTTCTGCTTTTCCTACTCTTACCAGGAAAGCATTCCTAATTCACCTTTAAGAATTATATTAAAGTAGGCTTTCTTAGGCAAATGGGATGGACATTGGAAGAAGGCGAAAACACGAAACAGGACAGGAGCCTACCACAGGCCTCTGAAAGACTCTACCCAGCAGGGTATCAAAACAGATGCTGAGGTTCATAACCAAACTTTGGGCAGAGTGCAGGGAATCTTATGAAAGAAGGGGGAGATATAAAGACCTGGAGGGAACAGGAGCTCCACAGGGAGAGCAACAGAACCAAAAAATCTGGGCACAGGGGTCTTTTCTGAGACTGATACTCCAACCAAGGACCATTCATGGAGATAACCTAGAACCCCTGCACAGATGTACCCATGGTAGCTCAGTCTTCAAGTGGGTTCCCTAGTAATAGGAAAAGGGACTGTCTCTGAATGAACTGATTGGCCTGCTCTTTGATCACCTCCCCCTGATGGGGGAGCAGCCATGCCAGGACACAGAGGACAATGCAGCCAGTCCTGATGAGACCTGATAAACTAGGGTCAGATGGAAGGGGAGGAGGATCTCCCCTATCAGTGGACTTTGAGAGAGGCATGGGTGGAGAAGTGGGAAGGAGGGTGGGATTGGGAAGGTATCAGGGAGGGGGCTACAGCTGGGATACAAAGTGAATAAACTGTAATTCATATAAAAAACGTGAAAAAAAAGTCTTTCTTTGACATTTTTGATAGGTACCAAATGTTAACTGTTAGAATTATATATGATTCCTGCCTTTCAGAGTGTGGTCATTTTTATGGATAGAGTTTAGATTTTAAGCCAGTTTACATTATAGATGCATACACATGTATACACGCATGCACATGTACACACGCATGCATGTACACGCATACTTTTTCACTAGTCTCTTTTGGAGCTGTATTCATGGTGTCACTTTTCTCTTTTTTTTTCTTTTCTAGTAATGTCTTTGTCAGGTTTTGTTTAGTTGCATCTGCTTAAGACTTGGTTGGCTCATTGAATGTGTTGAGGAGGGTTTATTTTTATAATCTGGAAGAATATATGTATGTAAGTGCTATTATTTATTCCTTCAGTGCTTGAAAATAAATGTGGACACCAATGAATCCACATGAATTTTCTTACAGATTTAACTCGTTTTACAGCTAAGACTATTTTTGAATGTTTTAAAGTTTTTTTTTTTAAGTACTGATGAATTATATGCTTCAGGGAATTGAAATGTTCATTTAATTTAGTTTCTAATTGCATTGAGATAAAGTTGTTTACAATCCTCAGAATCTTTATATTGCCTATTTGAATTCCAGTTATGGTTGGTTCCCCTTTCATTATTCAATGTGTTCTCTGACCCCCCTCCCTCCCTTCATCTCTCTTCTTTCCTAGGTTGCTACATATTGAAGAAGAACCAACTTCTTGTTTTTTCCCCTTTGTATATATGTTTTATTCTCAACACCTTTTTCTGAGTCTGATTTATTCATCTTGCCTCAAACTTGTTTTGTAGCTGAGGATGACCATACACTTCTGATCCTTCCAAAAGTCCAAGAGCAACATAAGGAAGGAAGAGCTTACGTTGTCTCATGGTTCAAGGTACATAGTCCATGGAGGCAGAGAAGTCATGAAGCAGGAGCTTAAGGCGGCTGTCACATTGCATCTGCAGTCAGAAAGCAGAGTGGTGATTGCTGGTGCTCTGCTCACTTTCTCCTTTTTAGCAAGCCTAAGACCTCAGCCCATAGACTGATACGGCCTATTTTTAAGATGGCTCTTTGCAACTTAGTTAACCTAGTTTAGAAACTCTCATAGACAAGTCCAGAGGTATTTTTTATGTATTTGTACTTACATATATGTATAATATCTGTGGAAATGCACACATGCACACACGCCTCATGAAGCATTGCTACTACTATTGGCTTTTTAAGTTAATCGCACTTTGTAGTCCTGCTGGCCTCAAAGTCAGCTTGTAGTGCAGGATGGTCTTGACTTCCAAGTTCTGTGATTACAGTGTGCTTTCTACATCCATCATTCTGTCAATCTTATATTTTCCAGTGTTTCTTTAGTTCTTAAATCTCTGCCTTTGTTTTCCTTTTGGTAAATTCATTGTTTTGAAAATGACTTATTTTTACCTGCTTTTTAAAAAAACGGTTACTTTTGAAAGATAGAAGATTCTAGGTTATAGTGTTTTTCCTTTATTATGACAATGATTCATGTTCTTGCTTTCTCTTTTTGCCTTGTTATTTTTGCTTCTTTGAAGTCAATTTGTCCTTTGTACTGACTTTGAGTTTCTTATGGGATTTTAGTTTTTGTAGTTTGTTTTTAAAAATTCTGCTTGAGGGCTGAAGAGATGGCTTAGTGGTTAAAAGCACTGGCTAATCTTCCAGAGGACCCAGGTTCAAGTCCCAGCATTCATATGATGGCTAAAAACAGTCTGTAACACCAATCCCAGAGGACCTGATATTTTTTGTGGCTTGCACAGGTGCCTCATGCACACGGTGTGCACCCACACATACAGGCAAACCACAGGCACTACATGCCTACCCATACATACAGCAAAATACCCACACATAAACAAATACACATCTTAGTATAAACTCTGGCTTTAGATTCGTAGAAATTCCTTGAGTCGGTAGCTTGATGCCTTTTATTAGTTTTAAAAGTTTTTCAGACATAGTTTTAATAATACTCGTTTTGTTTGTTTTTCTTTTTCATCATTTACTGTTTTTAAGTCATCGGAAATATGTGAATTTATGTTATTTGACATTTTTGTGTTATTGATTTTTTTCTTTTTATGTGCTTTCATGGTTGATGATTGTTTTCTGGTTTAGTCAGGTTCATTGGTAAATTACACATATTTAGTGAATTCCTTTTTAAAATTTTCAAACTATCTCTTGCTTTTGTTCTACACTTACTTTCTTACTGTTCACACACATGCTTTCCACGGTTGGAGGCCAGAGCACAATGTTCAGGAACTGACTCTCTCCTTCCACCATGAGAGTTCTGGGGTCAAACCCAGGCATCAGGCACAGCAGCAAGCACCTTTATCTACTGACCCATCTCTCTAGCCCACATCTAGTGAATCTGTAATTGCAGATCTATTTCTTAGTCTTTGAGTTAGCATTAGCGTCTCAGTTCTCCAATTCTCTGCTGAAATCTTCACTTTTATCTATTTTTCTTTTATTTCATTGAACATATTAGTCATAAATATTTTAAGCAACTTAATAAAAAATTAACCAAATGCCTCTTACCAGCTTGTGTCTTTCTTTTTCCTTTGCTTGGCCCCAGGCAATTAATTGCTTGTGATCTATTTCATCTCAGAAAAGCCCATGTTTTTCATCTCTCTAGAGTTTACCCTCCTTGCCTGCCCCGAGTTTCTTTTTCTTTTCTTTTCTTGTTTTAATCTTATGCATTCTAGGAAAGTTTCAATTTTGTAGATTATCTATTTTAAAAACTTCTATAATTTTAAATTACATTTATTGGTTTATTGTATGTGTGTAGGTGGACAGTGCGCGTGTGGGTACACATGTTGTAGTGCATGTGTGGAGTATATTTCCTTGTGCCATGTGGGTCTGGGAGATGAAACTCTAATCATTGGGCTTGGTGGGAAGTGTATTTTCCCACTAAGTCACCTCAGTGGCCCTTTATTTACCACTTTTTGTGAGGCTGGTTGTGATGCTGCTTACAGATTCCTCTATCAGATTCCTGCTTACAGAATCCACAAATGGACCATCGCTCTTTGTTCTTCTTGATAATTTACAAATCTGAATTAGATGAAAGTTTGCCTTGACATTTTCTTTCCATTTTTTTTAATCCTAATGTTTATTGGATATCGTAATCTAGATGGGAAATTTGCAAAGAATCTTCTTTTTGTTTTGTTTTTTAATTTTCTAAACTGAGTTAGTATTTTTCCTAGCAATTCTGACCCTGTGTGACTTCGTTATAACCTTAGTGTTACTTTTGTCCTTGGGAATTCAGTTCTGAGACATGGCTTTCCTTGAGTCTCAGTTGCGAGCATAGAACACTTGGCAGTACCATTTTGTTTACTCAGTCTCTTCAGCATTGCTAGGTTGCTCTGTGTGTGTATGTGTGTGTGTGTGTATTAAAGCCCAATCAGTTTAGGTAAACACAGTCTAAAACCTTTACCTAGTAAACCAACCTAAAGACGGTAGTAGTATGTGGGGGTACTAAAATTGTTTGGGAAAAAATCTTAAATGACTAAATGCATAATTCATTTTATTGGGCTTTTCTTGCTCTCCAAGATTGTAGTCTTGGAAATCCTACATTTCTTCAGACATGTGCGTTGATGTGTTTTGCGTAGCATTGGCGCTTGTTGGCGCTTGTTGGTGCTTGTTGGCGCTTGTTGGCGCTTGTTGATGGTGCTAGTTGCATGTATTCTGTTCCGTAAATTGGAACTAAAAGTTACCTATTCTTCATCCTGAAGTTTCTTATATGTATATCTGTTCATGTGTGCTCACATGTGTACATACTCATGTGGAGGTCAGAGACCAGAGTCATATCTTCCTCAGTTGTTCTCCATCCCCTCTCCCCTCTTTTCAGTGAACCTGAAGATCATTGATGCAGCTAGCCTGGCCAGCAAGCTCCCACGACTCCCGAGTGCCAGGAGTAGAGGCATGTACTGCCACAATTTGTTTTTTATTTGGTTACTCGGAATCTGTGCATTAGGTCCTATGCTTGTGCAGCAAGCACTTACCACTGCGGTTTGCTGATGCAGAGCCCAGGCGTGTCGGTACTATTTCAGAAATAATGACTCCTGTAACAGGTCATCTTCAAGGTTCGCTCTATGTTGGATCGATGTAATCAGGCCTTGTATAATAATTATTATAGTTATTTTTCTGGAGTAAGAAGTGTTTGATATATCAAGGTAGATCTCGGGAAGCCAGTGAAGAAATGAAGAATCACTGCTAGCCACTCAAATTCTTTGGATTAAAAATAGATTTTGTTCTGTGTTTTTTTTTTTTCCTTTTTCTTTGTGTTCATTGAAATAGTTTTCATAAATATGGAAATTCTTACAGAAGTCTCTCATGTTTTTCTCTCTAGGAAGATGAAGTCCTCAATACATTCTGAAGAGGATGATTTTGTTCCAGAGCTACATAGAAATGTTCACCCCCGAGAGCGGCCCGATTGGGAAGAAACACTTAGCGCAATGGTAAATCAGTTGTATACGTATGTATGTAAGTAGTTACATAAGTAAAAATGACTGAAGCAGCATTACTCACAGGAAACACTACAGTATTTTGTGTTGCTTTGTATGTTTATTGAGTAGATATTTTCAGATAGTGTTTTAGATGCTATGGGTAGAGAGGTAGAATACAGTAAGAAATAAAAATTGCTGGTTGTATGAGAATGCCACACATGGCCTTTGTGAGAAGGTGAAATATAAACAGACACCGAAGAATGTGAAGGAGCAAGTAGTATGTTTATGTGGGAACACATTAAGCTGTGGAAGAACAAGTTAAATAGTGTCTATGTCATAGAATTAAAAAACAAGCTGGAAAAAACACAAATAGTGTGGCTCAAATTAAGTGAGCTGGGGGAAGAAATGAGACCAGATGATGTGCTTTCTTGTGATCCAATGACAAGAGCTATGGCGTTGTATACTGAGTGGGGTTGGAGACCACTGAAGGACTTTTGCCTGAGGAGTGACAGGATCTGGCTTGACATTTGAAAGAAAGTCCAGATTGCTAGTAGGTAGTAAGAGGCAAAAGAGGAAGTCTGGAGACCAATGTGGGAGTGTTCTGTAATCCAGGAGATGAGTGAGGGAGTGCTCCAGTAAGCCAGGAGACCAGTGAGGGAGTGCTCCAGTAATCCAGGAGACCAGTGAGGGAGTGCTCCACTAAGCCAGGAGAACAATGAGGGGCTGCTCTGGTAAACCAGAAGTGATGGTATGTCCTGACCAGTATAGTAGCAGATATAGTAAGAACTGGTTAGAGTATAGTTCTAATTTTTATAGATTAAAATGAATGAATTTTACTAATGAGTTTGAGCTAGAGATGTCAAAGATGCCTTCATGCTTTGAACTGATTAATCTGAAGAATGGAGTTTACTTAGTTGCTGGGAAACCATTTTAGTTCAGAAATAATTCCAAAATCATCAGTATAGTTTTCCAGAAGATAAGTTTCAGCTACTCATTTAATTTATTTAAAAAAAATTGTAATTTGGGTTTATTAGTAAAAATAATGAAATTCTTTTTTTATGAGCTAAAATACTATTTTTAATTGTAGTTCAGAGTTAATTTTCCTGTTATTAAAATGTATTATAAACATTCATCTCTTGGTGTTCTATGGGAATTCACAAATTCAGTTTGTAAAAGGTTTCTTCATTCAGTTAGGTGTGCAACTATTGATATCAGGTCACAAACATAATGGTCTTGAAAACTGTGGATTGAAAACCTAGGGCTTTGTGCACACACTCTACCACTGCGAACTGTATCTTAAACTCCAAACATGTGATCTTAATTGGTCAACTTTTGTTACTTGCATTCATAGTTATTAGATTTTATTTGTATTTGCCTTTTAGTATTTTATTGTATTGCATATTAATGACTTCTCCATGAAAATTATTTGGAAGCCTCTCCTTACACAGTTAAATGACGTTTGTATATGGGAACTCACCTTGCACATGCATTGTAGTCTGAGTGACACTGCCCTGGGCCTGGAGTTTGAGTTTGAAAATTAAGTTCATTGCAAACTTGCATGGGAAAGAAAATCTCCCGTCTTAATATTTGATAGCTTGGGAGAAGTAGACACAATAGCTTGTATATATATGTGGCCTAAGAATACTAGCCTTTCAAATGACTTCATAAACTATGCTATGCCTTGTAATTTTAAGTTCCGTTCCTTTAGAAATATCAAAAATAAGTCACAAAAGTAAGTTACCAAAGCATTTTAGTGGTCAGTAATAGAGGTTGAAATATGTCCAATCAAGTCTTTTTCTGCTACACACACATATTTCTGCCCAAATCAGTTTAATATATCTTAGTAAGTTTTACTTTGGGTGAGCATTCTGTCCTGTAGATGTCCCAGACATATCCCTACTAGGAGCCAAGACTCTTCTCAAAACTCAGTAGCATCTGAGATATATTGGCTATACTTAACCAAGAGGGACGGAACACAGTTTGCTTTTTTTTATACTTAGCCAATTACTGATATTATCTCAACTCTTGAAACAACTATTTTCCCTAAATGAAATTAAGCCAGTGTGTATTTTCTAGATGAATTTCTTGAGATGCTACAGTCAATCATAATTTGATTTGACTCCATCAATATTCAGCTTTCCTCTTTTAGCTAACAGATGAGCTACTTAGAAAGGCTTAGGTTACAATCTTGTAATTTTGTGACGAAATTCTAGATGATGTAGCTGTTCTACAGGGTGTTTTGTTTTTTATTTTTCAGAGAGTTGTCTTCCTGTGAGTTGAAAATGTAGCGTGCATAGCTTAGTATTACTGATTTGTTTTTAGTTTACCATTAATATTTTGCTATCAAATTTGGTTAAAAATAGTTGACACTATTCTGTTCTTTACTGTATGATATTCATATTCACTTTTCTTAGTTTTAAAAATTTATTATTACTTCTGTGTGTGTGTGCTTGTGTACTATGTGTATGGTACATGTGCAAAGATGTATGCGGAAGTCAGAATATCACTGTGGAAGTCAGTTTCTTCCTTCTACTTTTGTATGGGTTGCAGGGATCAAATTAAAGTTGTAAGGTTTTCATTGTTGGGCACCAAGTGCCTTTATATGCTGAGCCATTTTCCCAGTCTCCATTATGGAATATTATGTGATTTTTTTTTATTCTGTAATTTGATTGCATGGTATGGATTTTGAGTATGAACTTTGTAGATGACAATGCCATATTATAATATGAAAAGGCTGGACAAACCTCCTAGATAAAAGGTTTTCCCAAATCTTCTGGAGATAAAATTGTTCTTTGTTAATTCTCATAATGTGCAGTATTATTCCTATTCTGTACTGCTGATCTCAGTGTGTGACTGTAATCAGTTATGAACATATCTGTCCAATGGAGGAAGGGTGGGGATCACATTCATTTTAAAAGCCTTTCACAAAAATACAAGGTGAATATATCAAGAGATATTTAACTCAACTAAGGAATCCTTTAAGCAGTATCTTAAAGTTCTCTAGAGGAACACAACTGTTATAACAAATATATAATAAAAGAGGGTTTAATAGAGGGGCTTACACAGTACTGTCAAGGTAGTACAATGTGCTGTCTTCCTATTGGAGATGCTGAGTCTTATTTTGCCTGGAAGGCTTGGCAAGTTTCTAGAGAGTCACTGGTATTCAGTCCAAATGGAAATTCAGATGTCAGTGAAGAATGAAGCCACAGCAGCGTGAGGGGGTAGATGAACTCCAAAACTGGTTAGTAATCTAATCAAGAAAATCCTCACAGTTTTGCCCAGAGGCTTGCTTTTCAGTTGATTTTAGATCTCAGATTTCAAGTTGGCATGTTTACTATCATGTCGACTTAAACTGCTGCAGAGATCCAAAACAATTCATTTATAGACCTGTGTCGCTAAAATACATGCAAGTGTATGCAAATTGTTCTAGTCCAATGGACATGATTTGTATCTCTTTTGACTCAAGACTATTGGAATTACTCTCAGTTTTCTGTAAATTGACTTCCATCTTTACCAAGTGTACAATAGTTAAAAAAAAAATCAATACTATTACTAATTAAAGTAATTCCTGCAGGCGCCAGCATTTCATTGAAAGGATATTTAGTAATTTGTTTGCCCATTATTGTGTTTTATAATTCTTCCTTATAACTTCCAATAAATCTACATTGAATTTGTGAATAGAAAGACAATATTAGTTTTTTTGTAGTGCTCCATTCACTTTGTTTTAAAGTACATTCAATAAGCACAGAAATTACTGAATTTTGTCTTTAGAATTAATTTATCTGAGCACATGTGGAAAATATTTTTTATATCACTTATATCAGTTTCTTATTATAATCTTGTTTTGTATTCTTAATTTTCTCATGTGTAAGTTCCTTGAGGTCAAGTGCCATGTAACTTTTCCATTAAAAACATCACAGTCAAAAAAAAATCACATTCAATAAATACTAAATTTCTGAATTATAAAAGTTTACAGGGAGCCTGGAGGGGGTGTAGTTTAGTTGGTAATATACTTGCTTAGCATGTATCAAGCCTGGAGCTTGATACCTAGGACCACATAAATCTAGGTGTGGAGACTCCCACCATAATTCCAGGATTACCAAAATTGAGGCAAGAGGATTAGAAGTTCAAGGTCTTCAGCTATTAGCAAGTTAGAGGCCAGCCTGAGTTACACAAGATCCCATGTCAAGAAAACAGAATGGGGGCTGGAGAGATGGCTTAGTGGTTAAGAGCACTTACTATTTATTCTTCTAGAGGACATTTAGTTTCCAGCACCCGCAGAGTGGCTCACAACCATCTGTAACTCCAGTTCCAGGAGATCTTACCCCCTCTTTGGATCTCAAAGGGCACCAGACATGTGCACTGTGCATAGGCATACATGCTGGCAAAACATTCATACACTTAAAGATAAATAAATCTAAAAATTTAAAACAAGAGAAATACAAAGTACAGGGATGGAATATGAGCAAGTATTTTACTAACATTTCTCTAGAGATTTATGTTAATTTTAAATTCTGAATGAATATGAACCTTGCACTGCTTTTTTTCAGTAACTAATCAAATGAAATACCACTTTGAGAAAAAAAATTATTTAGATAAACCTTTTAAGAAGATAAACCTTTTAAAAACTTTCTCTAAAACAGTTCCACTTAATTAGGTAATGTAGAAATTAATGGGTTTAAATGTTGATTTGTATGGTACAGAGAGAAAGTTAGCTTTTTATCAACATTTGAATAGATCTAGAAATTTATGAACTGTTACATTTAAAGGATTTTATATAATGATATTTTAAAAAACAAAACTATATTAAAACTCTAAATTAGTGGCCTGCTTCTGATGTGATTAGCTTCACAGATTGCTAACAAAAATCATTATTTTGAAAAATCCAGTCCTGAGGGCTGTGGAGATGGTTCTCCTGGTAATGTACATCATCTTGAGGACCTGAGGTGGATCCATGCACCCATGTAAAAATCTAGGTGCAGTCATGCTTGCTTGTAACCCCAGTTGCTGAGGCCTGTGTTGCTGGGTCCTGGGCACCTGACTGTGAGCACAGGAAAGGAGGCACTTAAGATACAGGGAACTTGAGTATGGGATTTAGTGAGCTGTGTGCTCGCATGTGATGCACCTTTAGCCCTTTTAATCACTTTGTATCACAGCATGGTAACCTGGGAAGAGCTGTGTTAGTTATTCTTGGTAGGGGCTCTCTGCCTGGGAGCAGTCTCAGGAGGGTATAGACTGTCAGTCATCCTGGAAGAGGAAGCTGCAGTAGGAACTTCTTGTACTGCTTTTAGCTGAAGGTCAACCTTTCCTGCACTTTCATACTCTGACCAGTGGAAGTCCTCTCCATTCCTAGAATCTGAGGCATAGGTGTCCTTGACCTGGCCCCACTCATGTCAACGATACACATTTAATCAGGACTTCTCTGTTCTGCACACCCAGCTCTTAGGAGGCATTACAAGACTGGTTTGATGGCACATCGGTCTAGCCAAATAGCAGAGCTCTGGGTTCAGTGAGCTCTGGGTTTAGTGAGACATCTTGTTTCAAAGAAGATAAGGTAGAGAACAACTGAGACAGACAACTGATATTATCATCTGGCTTCTATACATGTGTACAAGTGCCCCTGCACACACGTGCGCATATACACACACATACATGTAACCCTTCTAACAAATCAAAAATCTAATCTAGACATAGTGTCTGTAGTCTCAGCAATTTGGGAGACTGACTTGGGAAGTTTGCTTGAGCCTAGGATTTTGGGGCCAGCATAGGGAACATAGTAAAACCCACTTCTTAAAATAAGATAAAACAAAATCAGTGAACTTAACAAAAAATAAATCTAATAAAGAAATAGAACTTTTCTAAATTACTACAAATAATTAACATTGAGATTATTTAGTATTGCATATTAGGGTTTTTTAAACACGTAAAACAGCTGAAGTGTGTAATGTGTATCTGTCTGTGTCTGTGTCTCTATGTGTGTATTTGTGTGGAAGTGTGTACAGTGGAGTGGGGGTTTTTCTGTGCCAATTTTGGACTAAAACCACCCTGAGCATCACACTGATGTTCCTGCGTTCATTCTGTTACTCATTTTTTGTTCAGTATTAGAAATACTTGAAGAGTGTGTAACTATTAGTATTTTAAAAACATAATGATTCAGTGCACTTGGGAATTGAAATGCTGCTGTGATTTAATAGTGCAGCTTGGAGCATGCCAAGCAGCAGTGTGAATTTTGATGAGCATGCTGTTTTAATGCTTTTTGTTAGGAACATTTTTTTTCACTCAAGTTTACTTTTCAGTCATTAAAATTAGTATGTTGTCAGCACTTGGCTAAAAGCAGGTCAGTTCTTGTTGGAGCAAATAAAATTATTGATAAGAAAACAAATGTTCACTTAAAAATACTTCTGTTAACAGCTATATCCCTGAAAACAAGACAAAATTTAATTTTCTGGAATTTCACAGTTTTTAAAACTAAGAAAAACAGTCAGTGTGTTGTATTGTCAATTCTGCATGAGTGAGCTCCTACCCCTCCATCACTTAAAGACACATAGCTCATATGCCTGCAAGTTTACATTCAGCTATTCCTTTCAGCCGTGCTCCCTTTCCACTATAAATGTTGGCATCTATGGCACGATGCTTTTTGTTATGTTTGTTTCTTCCTCATTCTTCACTGCCATTACAGCACATCTGGCCTCCATGTCCCTGCCCTTACCCCGAAAAGCATTTAAGCATCATGAACTACACATGTCTTTGGGACTCCTTGCAAGAGCCTTCCCTTTTCCAGCTTTATCGTTTATGTTAAACCACCACTTTATTTTCTCATCAATTTTCAAAACCTTGTGTTGTTCTGAGTGAGATGACTTAAAGTCCTTTCCTACTTAATCGTATTGTCCATTCACTGACTCTGAGACAATTCTCAGGCCTGCTCACACCTTGGATTAAACCATCTACACCATCACACTTGGCCTCCTTCATCATTTTGGTGCCACCACAGTAGAATTTTAATATTATTTTATGTTGAGTATTAAAAATACCAAAAATGAGTGATAGATTACATGTATATATTGCCTCTGTGTGCCCGTACCTGTTTGTGTTCCTTCGCCCCGAAAGGGCTTTTTCCCATAGAATTGCAAGGCTTGTTTCATCATTTTTAGTAAGTCTCTGTTTGCATGTAACCATCTTAGCACCATGCACTCCTCTCTGTTTCCTAGTCTGTCCTAATTTTCTCTGTATTACTTACAAGTACAGAAATTTTATGTGATTATTTTCTTCACCATTGTAGTGTGAGCTATGTGAGTAGCTCCTTTAATTATGGTTAGTTACTGCTTTGTCTTCTATGCCAGGCATAGTAAGTTTTCAGTAAAAAATACCTGTAAAGGTAGTAGTATACTGTTCTTAGATTTTCCTCGAGCATTTTATAAAATGCACGATAAAATTATATGTATTATTGGGACCAAGTATATCTGAAGAAGCAGAAGTATTTTAAACAACTATTAGGGCAAATGGGGTGATGTAAAAAGAGATGGAGAAGATGACTCTCAGTTAAAAAAGAGCATAAATTTGCTAATATGTAAAAGTGCCAATTTAGGTTGATTAAATAGCTGTTGCTTAGCAGAGGAGTTTGATAATTATACTAATGGTACTTGCTAATAATTTTTTAAAGTTGTTTTAAATTTTGCTTTTGCATAATTCCCCCTGCTGTTAATTGGTTCTCTGAGATGTTTCTAGTAGAAGTGAAAGTTAAGGCGACTCCCTTAACCAGCTTTATCATCACTTTCAGCTGTCATGGCTCCTTTGCTCTGCTCTTCTCATTCTTTTATTGTTGGTCAGAAATAGCTAATTGCACTGAAATTGCACTCTATTTTACTTAAGGCTATTTGTATAGCTTGAAAATTGTTCAGGGCCTTAAATCTGCCTGCAGCCTTCTTTGATTTCTGTTGATGATTCTAGTTAATTTATTAGCTGGTATATTCTGAATCCAGTCTGTGCTGTCCAGACGTTAGAAAATACACCTGTTAATCATTATTTATCTGACAGAGCTCTAGATTTTTCCTTTTTTCCTCCCTTCCTCCCCGGAACTCACTCTGTTTACCACACCTGTTGAGATTTTCATGTTAATAAACTCAGTAGATAAGCTAGTGGTTATCAGATGTGAGTCACTCAGTAATGCTAAAAGGAATTTTAGGAGGGAACTCTAGGCAACATTCACTTAGTGTGTATATCTTTTAAGTACTTGTGGCTGTTTTTTGGAGACTTTCACATGAACTCATGATATTTAGACTTAGAAAAATCTGTTTCTTTTGTCCAAACTGTATGGGGATAATTTTCCTGGAGAATATAAAATTGTGAAGGATCAAAAAAAAAAAAAATTGTGAAGGATCTTGAATAGGTGAAGAAAATTATTACTGTTGTGTTGTCTGTTTTTGTTAAATATGTATATTTTGCATACAAGTTCTTCTGAAAACATTCAAAATGTACTAAATTGATCTTTCTGTGGTAACATCCATTAAGGATGCATAATTTTTAATGGTGTCACCATAATATACTCTAGGTTTAATATGTTTATTTTTTAAGATATTGGAATAATTATTAGATTTTTTCTTATTATCTCTTGTTCCTTTGTCAGAAATGGGACAATATTTGACTAAAGATATCCTCAAAGGCATCTATAAACAAGTCATTTCATAGGTATTTTACATATGTTGCTATTGTCTTTTTTTTTTTTTAAAAAAAAGATTTATTTATTTTACTTGAGTGCTCTATCTGCATGTACACCTCCATGCCAGAAGAGGGCATCAGATCCTAGTATAGGTGGTTGTAAATCACTATGTGGTTGCTGGGAATTGAACGCAGGACCTCTGGAAGAGCAGACAACGCTCTCTTGTCCACTGGGCCATCTCTCCATCCCTTCTCCTTGTCTTTTCTTGATAGCATAAATTTTATTTTAAAGTCGCATTTATCTAGTTGAGTCTCTAGGTATAGATAGAACTTTGTGGGTTTAAAAAATTTTTTTTAATCTTTTTGGGACAGTGAATTAGTTACTTTGTTGCTGTGAGAAAACAGCATTACCAAAAGCATCCTACAGAGGAAAGGTTTTCTCTGTGGTTCCAGAAAGGGAGTCTGTAATGACAAGGCATGGCAGCAGGCAGCTAGGACAGGAAGCTAGCTCAATGATCACATTTAATCATATAAGAAGCTGAGAGTGTGACCTGGAAGTAGGACAAGACTATAAGCCTCAAACCTTGCCCCAGTGACCTATTTCCTTGAGCAGTGCCACACCCCCTAAAGGTTATATAATCTCCCTAAAGCCTTGCCAATTTGGGACCACATGTCAAATGCCTGAGTGTATGGGGTTATCGCTCATTCAAACTACTATAGGTTGGTTCTTGCTGTATTGCCCAGTTTGCTCTCCATCTCATGATCCTTCCTTCTATTTCAGCTTCCTGAATACCGGGAACACAGTAGACATGCGCCCCTAGGGTTACTGTTGTTCTGATAAAACAACATGACCAAAAGCAACTTGGGGAGAAGGTTTATTTCACTCACAGTTCTATGTAACAGTTTGTCATCAAAGGAAGTCAGGACAGGACCTCAAGCAGGGCAGGAACCTGGAGTCAGGAGCTGATGCAGAGGCCATTAAGCACAGGGAGCTGCTTACTGGCTTGTTCCACATGGCTTTTACAGCCTGCTTCCTTATAGAACATTGGACCCCTGGCCCAGAGATAGGACCCCCCCACAATGGACTGGGCCCTTCCTCATCAATGACATTAGGAAAATACTCTACAGTTTTGCCTACAGCCCAGTTTTATGGGGAGGTAGTTTCTCTATTAGGATTACCTCCTCTCACATGACTGTAGCTTGTTCAGGTTGACACAGAGTTAGCCAGCACAGCCCTTGGGGTGGTTATATAGGTGTAGTTTTGTCACACTGAGACACTTCTTATAATTTTGTTTACTATTTTTCAACAGTTAGAGATATAAAAGATTTTCCATTTTATCTATAATTTAGGCAGGAATGTATTTTTTATCATTATCAAGAAATAACATTTATGATATTAGTTTAAAAGTGGCTGTACCCTCCTAGTGCTAAATACAGGAAACAAAGCTTAACAAACTGAATCTTAAGAGAGGAAGAGTGGAAAATGGTAACATGTGACTAGATTTGCTAACTTACTTTCAGATAGTTTTAACACAAGCTTAGGGATTGAAAATAGTTGGCATCATTTCTTGTTCTGGAAGTTGGACAAGTGGAATGTTTTCTGCTTTGCGTCTCATGACACAGAAAGCAGCACCAAACAGGCTGAGCTCTAATCTGGAGATGCCATGGAGCAGTCGGCTTCCTGCCTCATTCTGGCAGTGGGCAGAAGGTAGTTCCTTGTGGTTCTAGGCCTGAGGTCCATGTTTCCTCCCTGACTGTCAGAGAGGAACCTACCTATCTGCTTTTGTAAGTGGCCTGAGTTACTCTCCTGTTACCCATTTAGCCTTCAAAGCCAGCAGCAGTCTTTTTTGACTTTGTTTTCTGTTCCTAGCTTGACAAAAATCTACTCAAGGATTGCTGTCCCAGATATATCTGGGGTTTTAAGACTGACTTATCTGAGCCTTTAATTTCATCTGCAGACACTTCACTGAAGTGCCCAGATAAATGAAGTAATGGAGAAATAGGCAGAGGCCTTGGTTTAGATTTTTACCTATAGCAATGTTTACCATGTTTTCTTTGGCTTTTATATATCATAATGTATTTACCATATTTGATAATATTAGTTGCTAAAAATAGATTTTGCTTTTAAAAATTTTTTGTTTGTTTATTTATTTATTTGAGACAAGGTTTCTTTTCTTAGCATAATCCTGCCTGTCCTGGACTCACTTTGTAGACCAGGCTGGTCTCGAACTTAAAGAGACAGATCCACCAGCTTCAGCCTCTGCTCTCCAGAGTGCTGGGATTACAGTCCTACGCCACCATGCCCATCATTTTTTGTTTGTTTTGTTTTTGTCTTTTCAAGACAGGACTTCTCTGTGTAGCCTTAGCTTGATTTGTACATTAGGCTGAGCTTGAACTCACAGAGATCTACCTGCCTCAGCCTCTCAGAGTGCTGGCACTACAGGCATGCACCACCATGCCCAGCTGATAGTGCAAAATTTTAAATCCATCAATATTCATCAAACCAATTGATTTGGGTTAATTTATGTATTTAGGATGTTGCTGTTGTTAACACAAAAACAGTACTGTGGGGCCGGAAAGATGGCTCAGCAGTTCAGAGCACTTGCTGCTTTTACAAAGGACCTGAGTTAGCCTCCCAGCACCATATGGTGGCTCACAATTGTCTGTAATTCCAGTCTAAGGGGATCCAAGGCCTCTGGCCTTCTAGGGTACCATACTTACTTGCACATACCTCCACATAAACATGCACATACTTAAACATAATTAAAGATAATAAAAAAGAAATTTAAAACCAGTACTAAACATTTAATGATTATATAATATCCCATAAAATAGAATATATTTTTTTCATTAATTGGATCCTAAATTCATTTTATATTTTTTACCTTAGTGAATAACTTTATGATAAGTTTTTCTTTTTGTTCGTAACACAGAGAATTGCCAACTAAATGTTGTGGAGAGTGCCAAATTACTTGCCACAATATTTAGTTAAAATATTGTGACTAAAACTGAGTAAATTGCTTCTTTCTTGGCCTCAGTTTCTTTGTTGTAGTGGGGTGGCTGGGTCATATATCTTTCAGTTCTGTGACAAGTTAAACACCTTTCATGTTCTAAATTTTTCTCCTTTGTCTTTGTTCAAAAGTTTGGAGGGACCAAGGGGATTAGATATGATCACAAAACACTGCATTCATGTATACAATTTTGAAACAATAACAATTTTAAAGTATGTAATATTTGTTAGTGTTCGTTAGTGTTCTGATACATGCCAGCAGAGAGGTCATTGCAAGTTGAAGAAGACTCCTGATGCAGCCAGGTGGGGTTGTGCCGGAGCGGTGGCGGTAGAAGAAGGTGGCATGTTTCGTTTCGGAATGTGGCACATACATTACTGCTGAATGGCGTCACAGTTAACCGGGCACCATTGCCAGCCACTGTCTTGCATATGTAGTCACCAATATTGGTTACTTGAAAGACTTTTCTGTCATCTGCGCCAGTGGGAGGATGGTTAGAGTAATTTTAGGGGGTGAGGGAGCAGTTAAAGTAGTCAGGTCAAAACATTGTCTTTAATTTTGGTAGGTTTTCCAAATCAAATTATGTTTTACTAGGATGGATCAGCTGTTCCTTATTGTGTAACTGGCTCAGACTGTAGAGCACCAAGTGCTTGTCCTGGTGTAGAAGTGTGTTTATAAAGACTATACTGGCTTGTTTAGAGGGAGGAAATCCCTTTGGTAGATTTTTTTTGTCAGTTTTTTTCTTTTTTAATTATTATTATTAATTACACTTTATTCATTTTGTATCCCGCCATAAGCCCCTCCCTCCTCTCCTCCCGATTTCTTCATGTATGCTCCTCCCCAGGTCCACTGATAGGGGAGGTCCTCCTCTCCTTCCTTCTGATCTTAGTCTATCAGATCACATCAGGAATGGCTGCATTGTCCTCTACCGTGGCCTGGTAAGGCTGCTCCCCCCTCAGGGGGAGGTGATCAAAGAGCAGGCCAATCAGTTTATGTCAGAGGCAGTCCCTCTTCCCATCATTATGTAAGCCACTTGGACACTAAACTGCCATGGGCTACATCTGTGAAGGGGTTCTAGGTTATCTCCATGAATAGTCCTTGGTTGGAGTATGAGTCTTTGGGAAATTCCCTGTGTTCAAATTTTCTTGTTCTGTTGCTCCCCTTGTGGAGTTCCTGTCCTCTCCAGCTCTTGCTATTTCCCACTTCTTACATAAAATTCCATTCACTCTGCCCACCAGTTGGCCATCAGGCTCAGCATCTGTTTTGATAGTCTGCAGGGCAGAGGCTTTCAGATGCCCTCTGTGGCAGGTTCCTAGGTTGTTTCCTGTTTTCTTCTTCTGGCTTTCAGAGTCCCTCTGTAGCAGGTTCCTAGGTTGTTTCCTGTTTTCTTCTTCTTCTGATGTCCATCCTCTTTGCCTTTCAGGATGGGGATTGAGCATTTTAGTTAGGGTCCTCTCTTTTGCTTAGTTTGTTTAGATGTACAGATTTTTAGTGGGTTTATCCTATGTTGTATGTTTATATGAGTGAGTATATACCGTGTGTGTCTTTTTGCTTCTGGGACAACTCACTCAGGATGATCCTTTCCAGGTCCCACCGTTTACCTGCAAATTTCATGATTTCCTTATTTTTCATTGCTGAGTAATACTCCATTGTATAGATGTACCACAATTTCTGCATCCTTTGGTAGATTTTTGACCTCAGTTCTGGTTTCATGAATTCTTGTCAAGCAGAGCATGCCTGTACCCTCATCCTTACACAACAGAACCTTTAACATTTTGGACTTTAAGTTTGATTCTCAGTGAACTTGGCACTCATTTCAGTTTGTCTTTGCAGCTCATTGAAATTGTTTGCCTTTAGGATTTAGTGTTACTGTTCCTTTCAGTTGTCTTCTGTCTATACATTTGATGAACATGGCCTATATATATATACATATATATATATGTCATAAAAGGGTTCAGAAAGGAATGAAAGCCCCATGACAACTACCTCCATCTTGTTATACATTCTTATGTAGTAATTGACACTTTATGTTCAGTATTTAATCAGTTCTCAGTTCAGCTTAGTTTTCATTTCAAAACCTCATCAACAGGTACTTCACGGAACATTCAGTTATATGCCTTGCCGTGATGGAGATTCTTTGTGCCTTTTGCACCTGCCAGTCTTGTAATCAGAGCTGTGTGGAAACATACACACCATTTCTCACTTACCCAGCAGAAATGACTACAAATTTCTACTTAGATTTCTCAGTTTTATATTACTATATCTTCCACTGAAGACCTTAGGTTTTTAGTGACATTAGTAGTTGCTTGTTTGCTTTAATCTTCCGTTTTTATTTTATTTCAAAATTTAATTTTATTTATGTCCGTGCTTGTGTGTGATGTGTTTGTGTTTGTGAGGACAGCATGTGTGTGCCATGACATGCATATGGAGGTCAGAGGACAACTTTCAGGAGTTGGTTTTCTCCTTCCAACATGGGTTTTGGAGACTGAACTTAGGTGTGTGTCAGGACTTTGACTGGCTGAGCCATCTCACTGGTCCATCTTCTACCTTTAATAATTTCAAAATGAGAACGGGAGTCTTAGAGAAAACAATTTGTTTTACTGCTAGGAAATATCCTTGTAGGGATATATTGTTTTGCTTTATTGCTACTTGAAGTAATCCCTCTCTGTGCTTATCCACTAACATATAATTGGATCACTTGTTTTATTTCATTCTCTATTTTTAGAGAGTGCTGCTTTTTCTCCTTTTAATTTATTTTTACTGTTATTTAATCCATTTATTTGGCCTCAAAATCTCAAAATAGGAACAATCTGTCTTTTATTCTTTTTTTCTGTCTTCCCCATTGGTAAATATTTAGTTTTTGCCTATTCTTACTTTTTTTTTTTTTTTTTTTTAAGCAAAACACACATCTATGTTCATATTCACTGCTTTTAAGGTAGCATGGTGAGGACTACTTCACAGCAGTAGATCAGAATCTTCCTGATTGCTTTATAGTTACGATTGCTCCCTTGCATGGATGTATCATCACTGCACTCATCTGCTCCCCTGCTAATAGAAATCTACATTGTCTCTCATCCTTAGTTACTTGAAATAGTCTTGGAAGAGCCTTTTATACACATGACAGTTTGTTCCTTTGCCAATGTGAGATGAAAATGGCAAAAAGAAAATCAAACCTATCTTTGTAAGATCTGAAAGGACAGAGATGAGTGTCTTCAGTTTATAAGCCTCAGCCCTAATTGTTGCCAGACATACCTTTCATGAAAATGTGTTGAATTTTATCACATAAATTTTATATTATGTCTGTCCTGTATTCACTTTAATTAAGACTGAACGATATTGCAGATATTTTAAAAATACTGTATCCTCTTGTATTTCTGGAGCATAGTCAATCTAGTTTATTAATAAAATGAGTTTATTTTGTTATTTTACAACTGGCCTGTAATTTTCTACTATACTGCAGTCTCTGCCTTTTTACCATTTAATTTTTATTTATCTTTAATGGAAACCTACTTTACATATGGAGAAGTGACAAGTGTGTGTCTGTGTGTGTGTATGTGTGTTGTGTGCGCCTCTTAGGCAACTTTGTATTTATTTACTCCTTGTATGTGTGAAGTCCTGTGACATGGATGTGCTTTTGTATTTGTACTCCTTTGCATAGTTGATAGACTCCCACATGATCCTTCCTGTTTCTATGATGGTTATTTCCATCTAGGACTACGTTATTTTCTTACTGGTTGTTAGATCTTATCTTTAGTGATGTCCGCATTGAAGTCTCGTCTTATTCTTTTATATTTTTTTAAGCTGGCCTTTTAAAGTTCTTCCTAAATCATGGATATTAGTTGTTAGGTTTTAAGATCCTCCCAACCTCCACCGCCATCCACCACCGAATGACAGTGCTAGTGACATTGTCCTAAACAGAAGGACTTTGGCCAAGTAAACAGAAGGATTGTTACTGAGTAAACAGAAGTTTTCCTGGGTTTCGGTACAAAATGTAAGCAAGAATGCAGTGAAGCCACCTGACTAGACCATTCCATGGGTTGAAAGAAAGACTTCCTGGGTGTTAAATTTGCCATGGCTGTCTGTCAGGAGTCAAAGAGAAGAGGAAAATGGCAGAAAAGCAGGAAGATTGTATATGACAGTAACATGGCAGGGTCTTTGAGGTAATATAGGCTATTTAGCTTGACCAGAACTAGACACTCTTTCTTGAGATAGTTCACCTGTGAGTGAATTAAGGAAGGTTCCTAGTAAACATTTTTTTTTTTTTAAGTAAAATTTAGGCCTCCAGTGATACACTTCCTCCATCAAGGTCACACCTCCTAATCCTCCTAATCCTATCAAAGAGTTCTATTCCTGTTGACTAAGCATTAAAATGTATGAGGTCAGAACCTGCTACAGAGGGCCTCTGAAAGCCAGAAGAAAACAGGAAACAACCTTGAAACCTGCCACAGAGGGCCTCTGAAAGCCTCTGCAGTATAGACTGTCAAAGCAGATGCTGAGCCTGATGGCCAACTGATGGGCAGAGTAAATGGAATTTTACGTAAAAAGTGGGAAATAGTAAAAGCTGGAGGGGACGGGAACTCCACAAGCAGAGCAACAGAACAAGATAATTTGAACACAGGGAACGTCCCAGAGACTCATACTCCAACCAAGGATTATTCGTGGAGATAACCTAGAACTCCTGCACAGATGTAGCCCATGGCAGTTCAGTGTCCAAGTGGGTTACATAGTAATGGGAAGAGGGACTGCCTCTGACATAATCTGATTGGCCTGCTCTTTGATCACCTCCCCCTGAGGGGAGAGCAGCCTTACCAGGCCACTGTAGAGGACAATGCAGCCAATTTTGATGAGAACTGATAGACTAAGATCAGAAAGGAGAGGAGAACCTCCCCTATCAGTGGACTTGGGGAGTGGCATGCATGCAGAAAGGGGAGGGAGGGTGGGTGGGATCGGGAGGGGAGGAGTGAGGGGCTTATGGGGGGGATACAAAATGAATAAAGTGTAATTAATAAAAAAATTAAAAAAAATGTATGAGCCTATGTAGGACATTCTTACTCAGACCACTACACTGGCTATCAGCTGTATTCCTAAGCAACACAGTAAAAATCTATTTCCCAATCATCATTTGGACCCACTCAACCATTTTATAAATCTTTTGTGTTATTAAACCTAGTATTTCCCCTCATTTAAAAAGTTACTCTATAATCCTAGGTATAATTTTATCAGTCCTCATCATTCAGCAGTTATTCCTACACTAAAATATCTTTAAATACCAAAACAAAAACATATAAAAAATGAAAATGGGGAACCAGATAAGTTGGCAAATGAAAAATGAAAATGGGGAAACTAGACAAGTTGGCAAACTTCTTACAGGGCCATTTGGTGCATGTTTTAGGCTCGTGAGTCACTGTGTTTAGGCAGCTACCCAACTCTGAGCAGACATGGCCACAACTGAGTAAAGGTTACTGCAAAAGCAGATGACCTGTAAGTTGGATTCTGCAACATCTGACCTACAGCCTGGTGCCAGTGAAACCCTTCCTCATCCAGCTTTTATCTGAAGTTGCCCAAATGGTTGCCTCATCTTTCTAGAAGGTTTAGGGTGCTTTTTTTTGTTGTTGTTAGCTTAGAGGCACTGGCTTTGCAGTCTGTGTTTTTGTTTCACTGAATATATTCATTGATTCCATAGCTTTTATCTTCTATCCATAATGGAGAGAAAAAAGTAGCAAAGAAAGATACTTCACAATGACTGGAAACATCAAAAGGTGGATTCAAGAGGTAACAGTACTGTATTTAGCAAAGGAGGGAAAGTGAAAGTAAGCACATTTTTCACTAATGCCAAGACCTGAGGTAAAAATAGTATAGCACCACAGCTGATGAGCAAACAGTGTATTTCCTTGCACACATACACAGTCTCAGACACATACAGTCCATCTTACACACACTCTCACACATACACTCTCTCAGGCATATGCTGTCTCACATACCTCTCACACATATACACTCTCACACATGCACAACTCTCATACATATACTCTCTCACATATACAGTCTTTCAGAAACATACACTTTCTCACACCCATTTTCTCACACACACATACTCTCACACATATACTATCTCACACACAATTTAAAAAAATACAGAAAGAATGTAGTACATATTGTTTCTTGTTTTGAAGACCTTAAAAGGATAAAGGAACATCTAAGAAAATTTGTCTTGAAATGGTAGGTCTTAAAAATAGTTAACATTGCTAAGGAAAAAAAATTGAGAAAAGAAAGTTCTGCTTATGGTAATATACCAAGAATCAATTCTTAGATTATTCAACCTATATATCAACTAGTTTTTTTCATAAGAAGAAAATTAGCAAGGAGGGAGGATTGTGAGCTTAAGTCCAGCCAGGGCTGCCAAGATTCTGCTTCATTCTAAAAGTCTGTGAAAGGTTGTAATTTTCTTCTCAGCACACCTTGAGTATTATTTGATACCGCTGAACCAGGTGGCATGTTCTGCTTTTCTGTTCTCAGTAGTAACTTATCTTAAGCATTAATGTTCTGATCTGTGCTATAAGTGTATTTTTGCTTATAGATGCTTGGGCTTAAATTTTATTTCTGTTAAGAGCCTCTAGATTTTGGATGTTTTTTAATTAGACAGTTGAATGTTTTACTAAGTTTCAGAATCCTCTCAGGAAAGTGGTGGCCTGAGGAGTTTGCTGGTAGTACCACATTCCACCTTCAAATGTTGAAATGAGAAATGCCTGTTGTTCCCTTGCTGATAGTACCCTTTTTACCTTTTGTTGGTAATTGTAATATAACCTGGATTATTTCATTTTAATAACTCCTAGGAGAGATTTTAGTTTTTACTGAGAATTTTAATAGCTGATTATAAAATTTTATGACAAGAACATGAAAATTCTTATTTTTACAGTAAGTTTTTCCTTATATGGTAAATTTGGGTATTTAAATTTAATATTTTTATTAGCTTATTTTGAATAGCTAAAAGTCAATTAAGTTTACAATTTAAAGGAGAATATATATTTTTTAAAGGAGAATATTTTAAACCAAAACATATATTAAATCAAAACCTATAAGTATAGGTTGAGAAGAACTAATAAAAATTTATCTGTAACCTGTTTTCATAAAAGAAGCCTCCACACTAACAGAATCACCATAGCTTTCCTTTTCTTTATTTTTTAAGGCAAGAGGAGCAGATGTCCCGGAGATCCCTGGAGATCTTACTCTTAAGACGTGTGGCAGCACAGCGAGTATGAAGGTTAAGCATGTGAAGAAGTAAGTGCGGCCAGGAGTGGGCTTCAAGCAAATTTCTACAAATGGACGTCAGTTCTTTATTTCTTGGAAATATTTTATTTAGATCAGATCGCTCTATGCACGTAACAACTTAAACTATTAAGCTTTACATTGTAATTCAGCAATGATCTGAAAAGGTCTATATGCACCCACTTTCCTAAAAACACTCTTATTTTTTTCTCCTGATACATTGTTGTTTACTAAGTTGTGTTTGTCTAACAGGAACATCGAGAGTTTGCCTCTTTACCTCTAATGCATAATCTTAGTTAATCAGCTTTATTGGTTGAATTATGGAATCCTAGGTTTGCCTTTAAGAAGTCTGAAAGAGATATCTAGACTTGATTGTTACATGGAATACCTGAAATTTTTTTTCCCATGTGATTTTAATAGGAAACTCAGTGTCTCCCTTGGTAAAGGAGGGCTAGACAAGGAAGTAAACTTCAAGTGTAAGTCTAGGAAAGATGAGGATAAAAATGTTCCTTCTGTACCCAGGTCCACCACTCCCGCACTGATGGGCTGTGACAACATTCACAGGTAAAATCGGTGTGCTGTGTGTTGTGAATTCAGCTTCTCTATAGAAGCTGACAGTTCACAGTTACTTTGCCAAGTATGGCTTTCTTATCAGCATTGACCTGAGGCAAGAATGAAAGGCTCAATGTTTTACTTTGGGTGCGTATCTATACACTCAGTGCAGTATTCGTCTGCTTCCATGTGTTTCTGAGAAGGTCTGTGTGAATGTTCATGCTCATGTGCATGTGCTTATTAAGTATTTTTGCTGCATGAGCTCTGAAATTTATGGTCTTTAGACTAATTTTTACTAGTCAAGTATCTTGTATCATGTTTACTTTCGTGTATTTTAGGTTACCCTTCACAAAAGGACACTTCCCAAAGATGGCTGAATGTGCACATTTTCATTATGAGAACGTTGAATTTGGCAGCATACAGGTATATTTGAAATCTTTCTTACAGTTTGAATTGAGATAAATGGTAGTTCATATTTTTATATTTATGTTATTTTGGTATTTATTGATTGATGTAAAAATCTTTTTCTGTTGGTAAGTGCTTGATGCCAAGTTGACGAATACTTTTAATCAGCTTACTAAGGTGTATAGATTAAAGAATTATTTGCCTCCTCGTTATGTGTCATGTCCATACGTCTGAGGGTTTATAAAGGAACTTTGTTTTCTGGAATCTGTGGTCTTGCTAACACTGACTTGATTGAACAATCATCGTGAGTTTTGAGATCTGGAAGATTGTAGTGCTCCTACTTGGTTCTCAAGTGTTTCTGTTATTACTGGCCTCCACATTTCCACTTGGCATCAGATGAAAAACTTTTCTCCTGTTTTATGTCATCAGCAGCTAAATGTGATAAATGAAAGCTTTATAGGGGCAGGTTGTGTTTATTAAAAAAAAAAAACATAACTGTTTTCCAGGGGGCAACAAAAGCTATTCTTCATTTTGTTTTTCATAATAGTCAATAGAAAAAAAAGATCTTGATTTCTACACACTACATAGAGAAGTTCTCACCTGCTAGCTCCACCTTGTCCAGAAAGAAGTCTTCATGGTGTGATTATATGTGTCACAGTCCTACTTTTCTTCATTGCATCTCATAGTCTAGTTGGTTTGATGGGTTTGATCTTCAGGATTTATGAAAGTTCAGGATATTCTGTTTCAGATAATTGACAGTTGATAAGTCACCAAACAAAAGGTATTTTGTTTGGTTAACATTTGTGTCTTTGGTATTTCAGTTATATTGATGCCTTTTTTTATTTTTTACTTTTTATTGCCGTGAAGAGACACCATGACCAAGACAGCATATAAAAGAGATCATTTAATTTGGGGCTCAGAGATCCAGAGGGTATTAGAATCCATGACTGTCATGATGGGGAGCATGGTAGCAGGCAGATAGGCAGACATGACATTGGAGCAGTAGCTGAGAACTTACATGTTGAGACAGTAACCAGGAGGCAGAGAGAGACAGTGTGTGTGAGAGTGTGTGTGTGGTTTTTTTTGTGTGTGTGTGAGAGAGAGAGAGAGGAGAGAGAGAGAGAGAGAGAGAGAGAGCGCTCACAGGGAATGGCATAAGCTTTTGAAACTTCAGAGCCCACTCCTAGTGCCACATCTCCTCCAACAAGGCCACATCCCTTAATCTTCCCAAACAGGTCTACCAACTTTGGAACAAGCACTCAAACATAGGAGCTTATGGAGACGATTCTCATTCAAACCACAAATAATAATTTTGCTACAGAAGAGCTATTCAAGAAATCAGTACTAAACATATTTTTTGTTTTGTGACTATTAAATATTTGAGTGACTTAACTTGTTTGCCTAGCTTTATAACAAAGGTAAATTATTTCCTGGTAAACTTACTTTGTAGGTGTGTGTGGTTGGATTTTGTTTTTGTTTTTGTCTTTACAACATATTTGACAGTCCAATAAACATTGTGAAGACATCTCACAGACATCAGGAAGAGAAATAGTAGTTTAGAGATCTGTAGCAAAATTGAGAAGAGTGTTTAAAATGTTGGCATTATGTAACGGGTCAGAAGTCTTTAAGGACTCTGATTTAAAATAAAAACAAAGCTGTTATTGGTAAGCATGATAGAATGAAATTACAGGCTTTAGTTAGTGTTGTCTTTTCTACTAGGAAGTTAGGTACTTCCTGATCTTGAGAAAACAGGTACACCTCTTTGTGTTTCATTTCCTTTATTGCTGAGGTGTATGGTATTGTAGATATTATAGTGTCAAACTGTCATATTTTGTTTATTGAAGGTTGTTCAATGTGTGTATGGAAGAGATGTGGATTAGGCATAGTACTCAGCTGGGTTTGACTTTTATGAGATAGTATATGAGGCTTATTAGAAGGTTCAAATTTCTTATGTGAAAGACTGTGTCATAAAGGAGAATATCAGGTAGACTTCCTGCTGGTGAACAGAGCCATTCTCCATTTGAGAACAGCTGTACTAATTTTCCTTTCCTGTTCCTCTTGGTTCTGTTCTTACGCTTCTGCTATTTCTCAACTAGAAGAGAAAGGATGAGGGTGCAATACCAACTTGCTTTGTTGCCCTCCACACTTCAAGCCCATGAGTGAGGTTTTTCTGGACTATGTCGATATGTCAGGAAGTTTGATGAGTGTTGGAATGGGGGTAATTCATGGGAAATCAGCTGCATTCACCGTGAATTAATTCAAGAATCCTCCTATTATGTGTTGGCCCTACTCCATTTGGATGTATTCCTCTTGAGAAATCTGCTCTTGTCAGTTTTGTCCAGCTTTGTTTTCTATGTTTGGAGTTGAGTCTCTTAGACCATCTCTCTCATGTTCTGCTTCTGATGTGGTTTAGCTAAAGTTATATTTAGGAGGGAAACATGAGTTTCCATTAGCTGAATTTTATAGTAAAAGGACTGCAGTAGATACCTGGCTTGATTATCTGTTTGTGATTTTTGACTTGCTATTCATGCTTTAGCTTGTGTATGGTTTTATGTTTTATAGTATGATTAAATACCATTTATAGGAAAACTAAACACAATAACAGTGACCTTCAAACAATTCCATATTCTGTTTCATACAGTTAAAATACGGTTTGTTCATCTCAGTTAATACTTCTTATCACTTAATAAGTGTATTGCTTTTTATAGTAGATAAATCTTTAGTACACTTGCTCCTAACCATATTTTTGGAAAATGAATTTCTTATATATAACTCAGTTTCAATATGAGATTGAAAATATGTTCCAAGGAGCAAATAAGAAAACTTGATGAAATGTGCCTAGAAGTCACCAGTCTTGTTGGTAAGCTCTGTTGTATGTCAGTAGGCTATTAACACTCTCAGTGGCTGGCTCAAGCATTACCTTCTAATATATTCCAACTCTGGAGCATTTCTTCAGTCGTTTACTTTCTTCGCTTAAACTTTGATCTTTGGAATTTCCTTTGGACTTAGATTTCTTTACATTTATGTTTCTCTTCAGCTGTTAAAATCTTGTAATTGTGATTGGCTGTCATTCCCTAGTATGATGGGAAATGTTTATTGGCCGTTACAGCTGTCATGGGACTGACTCTGAGTGTGGTTTTTATACCTAGTGAGACTCCATTGGAGAAAACTAATTTCACTTTGTTAACAGGTGACAGTTAGAGAAGGCTTCTGAGTTAGGGATAAAGGCTTGTGTCCACTTCCCTTCTCAGTGCTGAGATCTCATCTGCTGGGCCCTATGCCAGTGCTGTCACAGCTGAGTTCAGATGTGCATCAGTCTGGTTATGTCCTGAAGGCACTGTTTTTTGCTATCTTCCATCCCCATTGGCTCTTACACTCTCTCTTTCTCCTCTTCATCAGAGTTTTCAGATCCCTGAGGGATGAGGTTTGATGAAGACATTCCATTTAGGCCTGAGTATTCCAAGCTCTCTCACTCTCTTCACATTGCCTAGTTGTGGATCTCTCTCTCTCTCTTTTTTTAAGTTACATTTTATTAACTCTGTATCCCAGCTGTATTCTGCTCCCTCCTTCCCTCCCAGTCCCACCCTCTCTCCCTCATCTCCTCCCTGCCCCTTTCCAAGTCCACTGATTGGGGAGGATCTCCTCCCCTTTCATCTTACCCTGTTTTATCAGGTATCTTCAGGACTGGCTACAAAGTCCTCCTCTGTGGCCTAGCAGGACAGCTTCTCCCTTGGGGGTGGGGTGGGGAGGTCAAAGAGCCAGCCATTGAGTTCCTGTCAGAAATAGTCCCTGTTCCCCTTACTAGGGAAAACCAATTGGTTACTGAGCTACCACGGGCTGCATCTGAGCAGAGGGTCTAGGTTATATCCATACATGGTCCTTGGTGGAGTATCAATCTCAGAAAAGAGCCCTGTGCCCAGATATATTTGGTCCTTGTGGAGCTCCTATCCTTTCCACATCATATTAACTCCCCGTTCTTCCATATGATTCCCTGCACTCTGCTGAAGGTTTGGTTATGAGTCTTAGTATCTGCTCTGATACACTGCTAGGTAGAGTCTTTCAGAGGCCCTCTGTGGTAGGTTCCTGTCCTGTTACTTGTTTTCTCCTATGTCCAATGCCCATCCCATTTGTCTTTCTAAGTGAGGATTGATCATCTTACCGTGACTCTTCTTTCTTGTTTATCTTCTTTAGGTATATAGATTTCATTATGTTTATCATATCTTATAGGACTATATGAGTGAGTATATCCCATGTGTGTCTTTCTCCTTCTGGGATACCTCACTCAGAATGATCTTTTCTAGATCCCTCCATTTGCCTACAAATTTCATGATTTTCTTGTTTTTGACTGCTGAGTAGTATTCCATTGTGTAAAAATACCACAATTTCTGTATCCATTCCTCCGTTGCTGGACATCTGGGTTGTTTCCAAGTTCTGGCTATTACAAATAAAGCTGCTACAAACATGGTTGAGAAAATGTCCTTGTTGTGTACTTTACTTGAGCAAATTTTGGATATATGCCTAGCAGTGGTATAGCTGGGTGTTGAGGAAGCAGACAATTTCCTAATTGTCTGAGAAAGCACCAGGTTGATTTCCAAAGTGGTTGTGCAAGTTTACATTCCCACCAGCAATGGAGGTTCCCCTTTCTCTACAACCTTTCCAGCATGTGTTGTCATTTGAGTTTTTTTTAAGTTTGATATTTTTAAAAACTTTTTTATTTTTATTAATTACACTATATTCACTTTGTGTCCCCCATAAGTTCCTCCCTCCTCCCTTCCTTATCCCACCCTCCCTCCGCCTTCTTCACGCATGCCCCTCCCCAAGTCCACTGGTAGGGGAGGTCCTCCTCTCCTTCCTTCTGATCTTAGTCTATCAGATCATATCAGGAGTGGCTGCATTGTCATCTTCTGTGGCCTGGTAAGGCTGCTCCCCCCTGAGGGGGAGGTGATCAAAGAGCAGGCCAATCAGTTTATGTCAGAGGCAGTCCCTCTTCCCATTACTATGTAACCCACTTGGACACTAAACTGCCATGGGCTACATCTATGCAGGGGTTCTAGGTTATCTCCATGAATAGTCCTTGGTTGGAGTATGAGTCTCTGGGAAGTTCCCTGTGTTCAAATTTCTGGTTCTGTTGCTCTCCTTGTGTGGTTCCTGTCCTCTCCAGCTCTTACTATTTCCCACTTCTTACATAAGATTCCATGCACTGTGCCCAACAGTTGGCCGTAAGTCTCAGCGTCTGCTTTGATAGTCTGCAGGACAGAGTCTTTCAGAGGCCCTCTGTGGCAGGTTCCTAGGTTGTTTCCTGTTTTCTTCTTCTTCTGATATCCATCCTCTTTGCCTTTCAGGATGGGGATTGAACGTTTCAGTCAGGGTCCTCTCTCTTGATTAGTTTCTTTAGATGTACAGATTTTAGTAGGTTTATCCTATATTACATGTCTATATGAGTGAGTATATACTGTGTGTGTCTTTCTACTTCTGGGACAGCTCACTCAGGATTATCCTTTCCAGGTCCCACCATTTAACTGCAAATTTCATGATTTCCTTATTTTTCATGGTTTTCAAGTATTTTACGGAGTATTTTTACATCAATGTTCATAAAAGAGATAGGTCTGAAGTTCTCTTTTATTGTTGGGTCTTTGTGTGGTTTAGGTATCAAGGTGACTGTGGCTTCATAGAATGAGTTTGGTAGTGTTTCTTCTGTTTCTTTTTTGTGGAATAGTTTGGAGAGAATTGGAGTTAGCACTTCTTTGAAGGTCTGGTAGAATTCAGTGCGGATCTCTTTATTAGTTCCCATCTACTGTAGGAGCCGGCCTCTCTGATGATGGCTTAGCCAGACACTGATCTATTGGTATTGCAGAATGTCATTAGGAGGAACTTAATTTCTATGTTTTTCTAGCAGAGTGGGAGTGTTTGGTTTTTCCCTAGTTCCATGGCTTATGTAGTCCTGGGTTCTTGGCAGCCCAAGTGGTATCAGATACAGTTTCTGTTTCATGGATTGGGCGTAAAGCTGAGGAGATCACGGTTGGTTATTCCCACAAATTTTGTGCCACTATTCCATCAGTATATCGTGTAGGCAGGTCACCATTGATTTGCCATAAATCCCTAGCAAAAGGACCAAGCCACCATAGACTCAAAAACTAGGAAACGGTGAACCATTTTGGTCTTGTAAGTTATATTCCTCAGGTATTTTGTCACAATAGTGAATGGTTGACTTGTACAAACCTAAGAAGAATGATAAAATTCTCGTATCTCTTCAGTTAACTACTATATATCTATTTGAACTTTTAAAATGCTTATAGAATATGTGGTTAAATCTATAGATACAGTTCTCTCAATAGCTAGCCACCTACCTGTCTCATTTTTAACAATAGAGGTGGGTTCTGCTATATATTCTGCCTTGAAAAATGCTTTTTATTTTTTATTTTTTTCACTTGAAAGTTTGAATCTTGGGGTTACTTAATTATTCTTGAAAGTCTGGCATTCCCTCTTTTTACAGCTCCATGTGTATTATTTACTTTCAATTGTTGTGGTGAAACACAATGACCAAGGCAACTTGTAAAAGACAGTGTTTGCTTGGGCTTATGGTTCCAGAAGGTTAAAAATTTATTACAGCAGATATAGCAGCAGAAAAAAACTGTAATCCCACAAATGCTAAACAGAGAGAATGAATTGAGATTGGTGGGTGATCTTTGAAACTTCATAGCCTACAGCTAGTTACATACAAACTCCATCAAGACCAGAGCTCTTAAACTTACCCCAAAATCTCAAACAACGGGTGACCAAGTAGTCAGACATTTGAGCTTATGGGAGCGATTCTCATTCAAACAACTACAGTGTGCTATCATATCTTACTTTTAAAAACACTTAGTTTTTTTCTACGTGTGTGTTTTGTCTGAATGTATGCTTATGCACTGTGTGTATGCCTTGTGTCCACAGAGGCCAGAGGTGTTGGATCCCTTGGATCTGGATGTTGTGTGCCACATTGTGGGTGCTAGGAACCTAACAGCCCTTTGCAAGAGCAGCATTTTTTTTTTAACCTGCTGCACCATCTCTCAGCCCCACTTTAAAAAGAAAAAAACTTGTATGATAATTTATTTAATTAGTGTCTCGTTAATATTTATGTTTAAAATGTTGGCATTTATTGTTAAGGTTTTTTCTGCTCTGTTCCGTTCTGTTTTGTTTTAGTGTAGTAATTTCAGTAACCTTCAGGAGACGACCTTCTAGTAGATGCCAACAATAGTACCTGTTTCTGTATATACTGTTTTTTTCTATGAAAAAGCTTGATTAGTTAACTAACTAACTAACTAACTAACTAACTAACTAACTAACTAATTAATTATTTCTTTGAGACAGTGATTCTCTTTGTAGCCCTGGCTGTCTTTTTAAAAAAATTTTATATTAATTACAGTTTATTTACTTTGTATTCCAGCTGTAGCCCTCTCCTTCATTCCCTCCCATTCCCACCCTCCCTCCATCTTTTTTTCCCAAGCCCCTCTCCAAGTCCACTGATAGGGGAGGTCTTCCTCCCCTTCCATCTGACCCTAGCTTATCAGGTCTCATCAGGACTGGCTGCATTGTCCTCCTCTTTGGCTTGGCAAGGTTGCTCCCTCCTCAGGGGGAGGTGGTCAAAGAGCCAGCCACTGAGTTCATGTCAGAGACAGTCCATGTTCCCATTACTAGGGAACTCACTTGAATACTGAGCTGCCATGGGCTACATCTGAGCAGGGGTTCTAGGTTATCTCCATGCATGGTCCTGGTTGGAGTATGAGTCTCAGAAAAGACCCCTGTACCCAGATATTTTGGCAATGTTGCTCTTCTTGTGGAGCTCCTGTCCTCTCCAGGTCTTACTATCTTCCCCTTTTTTCGTAAGATTCCCTGCACTCTGCCTGGCTGTCTTGAGACTCACTCTGTAACTGTAAACTAGGCCGGCCCAGAACTCATAGTAATCTGCATCCCTCTACCTTCAGAGGATTAAAGGTGTGTACAACTACTGCCTGGTAAAAAAAAAAAATTTAATTTAAAAATGAGGTGTATTAAGAAGCTATCAACAATATTAAAATGTCATCAATAACTGGTAAAAAAAAATAGAGTAATTGGAACAATGTACTTAATAAAATTGCTAGTATCTGCGTTTATGTTTTAGAGCCATTATTACATAAAATAAAGGTTACTTAAATATGAGCCCTGCAATACTCAACACCAAATAGCTATATCCTACATAGTGTGAGTATGCTACATGAAGTATGCCTCATGTCCAGTAGGGCATGTGATTTATCACTCTTGTCAACACAACATACAGTTGAAAACTTGAGTTGCTTATGTCTATAATTTTCCATTCAATATCTTTGGACTTTGGAAGTCATGTGTGAATGAAACTGCAGAAAACTAAACACAGACAAGAGTAGAGTGCCGAGATAGGTGGGTAGTAGGTGCTTTACTCAATGCCAGTGTGTCATGGGGGCAGTGAGAATGTCTTTTCCTCAACATCTGTGACAGAGCGGGCATTGTTAATCTTCTTATATTTTGTTCATAGAACTGGTAAACTAAGGTAATGATTTTCATTGTTTGTCTTTAGTTAATGAATGACATATCTACTCACAGCTCCCTTGTCTTTTTCTGTGCACTGTATTTTAGAATATTCTTTTTTTCTTTTTATTATCTTTTTTTTTTTTTTTTTTTTTTTGTCTTAACTGTGATCTGGCATAGGACTAGACAAACTAACAAACTATAGTCTGGAAATAGATACATGTGTATGTGCATTTTTGGATTTACGGGGGAAGATGAATTGATGAGTTATCTAGTATGTGTTGCTCATTATGTGTTGGAAATTATTAAGCTTGGTTAGTGTCTTCCAAGGCTCTCTTACATTGTGTTCTGTTGTTTCAGTTTAGAGAGATGGACATTTGAGTGATTGAGGATACCTCCTGGTGCTCAAACTAAAATAGAGTCAGCCTCTGACTCAAGACAGCCAGGCAGAATGCAGGGTATGTAGGGTTCCCTAAGAGCATTCCCTTGCTTCTTACTCACTTTGTATCCGATAAAATGATTCTCAATCCTGTATATATATATATATATTTGCTGATTTGGCAGCACATAGCATTATGTTGCAGAAATGGGGTGTGCTCCTATGTTGTCTCTTGTCTGGTGGATTATCTAAGCCTCCTAGTAGACCTCAAATCAGCAGGTTGTGCCACAATGCAGATAAATGACGCTGGGGTGATGGAGGGGTTGAGCCATTGCACTATGCTTTCCTGACCACAGGCCAGATTGTCACTTCATCGTGGTTTTGCATTCTCTATCTTCACATGGGGAATGCTTGATGCACTAGAATTACTGGATGTTGGCAAATGTGAGCTCTGTGAGACCTGTGAGCTCTGATTTAAAGAGCTGCAAGGTGACAGGTGAAGGACAGGGGACATGACAACACAGGGCAGGAAGGTTGTGCCATATTGTATTACTTTGGTCTGCTTCCACCCAGTTTCTTTTGTTCTAGAAATAGATTGTTCTGACAGCTTTACATTCCTGGAACATGCTCTGTTATGTTACATGTGTTTTAAAAACAAATTTCTTTTATCACTCTGCTAATATTTCATAAATTGGTCCCTTTGCCTAATCTTGGAGTGATTCTTTTTAATAAATGCCTTGGGATGCTTTGCATTAGTCAGAGCCACCTGTTATTTGAAGGCATCTTGAGTTTTTTTTTCTCTTTTCTTTTTTTTTAATGTTAAAGCCTTTGTGCCTGATTTACAGTCAGGGCTTTAATCTTTAATAATTATCTCAAGTTAACATTTAAGATTTATGTAATTTGTTTTTGTTTTTTTAAAGGATAATGTTTTATTTATATTAACGGAAGTATCTATTTTGCCTTTCAAATTTGTAAAATACTCTAAAAATTAGGTCTAACCAGAAAGCCAGTTTTAATTTTTTCTTCTGGATGGATAAGTTTGTTTATTATGTTTTTCTGGACGAGAGTTGAGGAAAACATACTTACTAGTACTTAGCTAACATACTTTTTCATAAACCACTCTTTCCTCTGTATTTTCCATTAGAATTCTGTAGCTGAAGTCTTTTCTTGAGAGAAACACAAACCTATAGGAATTATTAGCAATTTATTTGCTTTCAGTCAGTGCCTGGGTGCATTGTCTGGGTGCATTAACCCAGAGTGTTTCTTAATACTAAACTTGTGTTCCACTTGCTATGCAGTATCCCCACCCACTGATTTTTAATAAGTACATTCAGGTTTTTTTTTTTTTTTTTTTTAAATAATACTTTGGTGGCCATGAACTGTTATTGTTCATGCACCAATGTATTTTGTTCAGAGAAATTAAAATATGAAAACAAAAGATAATTGCTGTCTTTGGTAGGCAACCTGATGGTCCCCCACTCCTGGGAGGTCACTATGTGGTGTTCAGTTTAGTGCTTAGCACATTATACTATAGCCCAGAACTCCTGGACAATGTGTGTACTATGCTGCTCCCAGCAACTTTTATTTCATTTTTACAAATTGTAGTAAAATGAACAAAAATATGATTTATCCAGACTTCACAAGGTATTTTTTTAGTGAGAAGGAAAAATGTCTCCTGCAACATTTATATAAACAGTGGATTGTACTTTTATCAATCTGAAGCCAGATATCTTCCTCTGTGCTCTATGTCATACTGCCATCTAGTGTTAGGATGGTAAGTGGACACGTCTGATTATAGGATTCTATCTGTCTTTCTTTGTCCAATGCTTATATATACTATTAAGTAACCTGGTGCAATGTACACCTCGGGTTTAGTCAGAAATGAGGCATGGGAAAGTGTAGGATTAGCTCCTGTGCCCTGAGCTTTCAAGGGAGGGGCTTTGTACAGACAGCTGGGACCCTCCTCACTAAAGAGTCAGGGACGTGTGACCTGAGAACAGTGAGGACTAATAGTATACAGTTTTTTTGAAGACTATACTTTTATTTGATTATTTTGAGACAAGATTGTACTCTGGAGACCAGCCTGGTCTAGAACTTACCGTGTTGCCTAGGCTGGCCCTTTCTGTTGACTCTCCCTCTAAAATGCTGGGGTTTTTAACTAGCATATTGTCTCTGGTCTCTTCTCACTCCCTTGCGGAGAGAATTAAATGCAGGGCCTTTTAAAACACTGAGCTATACCCCCAGCCCCACACTTTCATGTAAAATAAGGTAATCTGAATTATGTTCAACTGTTTGTACATGGTCTCATTAATTCTTCACAACAGCTTCAGTGAAAGCATTTGAGATAAGTCTTGCTTAAAAACTTACTGTATGGCACAACCTTTCTGAATGTTCCTTTACAACTAGAAAAGAATAATCAGGCAGAACTAACACTTTAACTAAAAGAATGAAGCACAGTTGTAAAGTACCCTAGTTGAAAAGCTAAAAAATACACAAGCTACATTGTTGTCTCAATTATCTGAAGTAAGTTCTTTAACGTCTCTGGCCCTCAGTTTTCTCACTTGTTAAATAAAAATAAAGGTATCTATCTCAGTTATGTCACAGAGTACTTTGAGAATTAAATCGTGAGATGAGAGTTAAATAATAAAATCAGATTACCTAGTACTCTTTGAAATGTTTCATACAGAAATTCTTTTTCATTTATTTGTTTATTTTGTGTGTGCATGCATATGTCCTTGTGTGTACTCAAGCATATGCTTTGGCAAATGTAGGTACAGCAGAGGACAACTTGTGGGAGTTGGTCCCCTTTTTAACCATGTGGTTCCCAGAGATTGCATTGAGGTCATCAGATTTTGTAGCAAGCATCTTTACATGCATAGCCATCTCAATGGCCAGCAATTCTGTTTTGTAATGTATTTTCTGTGAGAAAGTCTTACTTTGTAGTTAAGTCTTGCCTAGATCTGTGTAGTCCTTGCTAGCCTTAGCACATGTTTTTCCATTATAAGCATGTGTCACCATACCTGTCAGAAAGGCAGAAGTGCTAAGGCAGAAGTTTGGTGTAGTCATACCTGTTATGATGACTGAGTAATGATGTCAGGACTGAGGTGTTAAGAGTAACTTTACTATAATGCTTTCTCCAGGGATCTTTCCATTCTTAATTTAGTTTTCCCTCGAACCAAAAGAAATGGAAAATGCATCTTTAGTCTTATGTACAGATATTGTGTAGTGATATTTTGTTTGAGAGAAAAATCATTGTTATTGGAGAAGATAATTGAAATAAAAGTTCGGATTGATTATCAGTGCTACTGTCATCCAAGACCTGGATTTCTAATTGTATATGAGTTTATCTTATTGTTGTAAAAGTCCTAGATTATGAAATATATATTTTCCAGAGTCATAATTGTTCATGAAACTAACTAAATATGCTTGAGAAGTATTATAGTTGATCCTGAAACTGTGGAAAGTGCAAGATTTTACTCTCTAAGCTACCCTGTTGACTTGCTACAGTTACAGACTCACACCTTGACCCCACTTCAACAGCAACATAGAAACCACGCTGTTTCTACTTCTAGGGTGACACATGTTGCTGCCTTGGGTGGAGTGATAGGAGAAACAAACTACTTTGTGTTTGGGATTTTGTAGCACAAGAGAGATACTTGCACTTATGAAACTTGGAGTTTAGTTTAGGATGCATGTACTTCTACCAGCATTCCCCTTTGCCTTGATAGAGGGAGAAAGATCTTACCTTGAATCTGTGCACCTTCTCTGAGGAAAAAGAAACAAAGGTCTCCATTTGGGAATGTCCTGGAATGTGAACATATTGCTCAGGGTGGGAGGCATGGCTCTGTCTTTGCAGTTTCACTACTCAGTCTTCCTTTAACCAGGTGCCAGTGCTCTTTGTTCAGAAAGCCCCGACAATGTAAGAATGGGAAAATATTAATGAAGTATTGCTTCCTAACAAGTGTGTGCTCTGATGTGTCAGTCACAGTGGCCCTTGAAAATTTTTGTTATTTGTTTTTACATCTGTATACCATGAATTCTGAGCTGAGAGTGATTATAGTGTTTAGACATGAGTAAATCAGTTGCTTCATTTATGCTCATCTGAGGAGACAATGATCTGCTGATTCTTACTTAGTAAGTACACTGTAAGTACACATATCTCTAGGCTTTCTGGAATAAGTTTGAAGGCCTATTGTGCTACTGATTTTTGACCATAAGCTAACATTATTACTTATTTGCTTGCTAATGAAATGTGATCCCATAGGTGCTTTTTCTTTTGTCAGTGCTCTAATCTAGGTATTAGTTATAGTGTTGGGTAGTAGGAGATGAAATATTATGTGGGTGGATCATTTAATAGTGCACATCAGAACTTGTTCTCAAATCTCTGCCTCTTCTGTAGGCTGCTTACATGAAAGGAAGGAAGCTTGTTTACAGTCTATGCAACATAGTGAATTTGCTACCATTATCCAACTGTAAAAGATGAATGAAAGAAGAAGTCTCTGTGCTCTTTGACATCTGTTGATTAAGCTTTGAGGAATGACTTTTGCTGTGGGTGGAAGGTTGTGTTTACTCTGCTTTATGTTATTGACTTCTCTTCTCTCTGTTGAGAAAGGACTTTCTGAGCACTTGCTGAGCCTTGCTGAGTAGAGTTGTATTTTTAAAAATTCTAAGAACACTAATGATGGTTAGTTTCCATGGTGATAAAAAAGTAAAGCCAACACAGGAAACATCATTCTAAAGATAGATTTGGGATGAACTTAGAAATGTGAGGTTTGAAAGTTGTGCTAGCTATTTCTTATAAGGGATTGATATATTGTTAATTTGAAGGAAGTGGAATTATTTAAATTACTGAGTTTTGTCAAATTTCTGTGGGTAAATTTAATTCATTGTTTCATAGTGTGGTTTAGGTATTGTAAAACACAAATTATTCAATCCTGGGGGTAAGATATCTTAAAATGCATAGTTCTTTTCCAGCAACTTTTTTGGATGCCTATATCACCACTTAGAGAATACCTCTGATGAAAAAAATCCTTCCTCTAGGAAAGCAAGCAGTACAGCAAAAAAGATATGAGAAGAAAAACTATAAATGCATATGTATATGCATATTCAGATGTTTGAGAGGTGATTTCCTAAAGCACCCGAAAATGTAGAGAATATGTATTTACTGGAGACTGGAAAGAATGTGGATATTGAAAGACAAAAGTAGAGATCATCCAGAGAGGAAAACTGAAAGATAAAGTACCTCTAGGTAAGGTAAAACACATATTTAGAAGATACTTTTGCTAAAAACCATTAACTCCTACTTGGGCCTACAAAGCTGAAGGCATAGAGATAAGTCATTTTTCTAAACCTGCAGTCACTTTGGGTTCCAGTCACTTACCTGTGGACCTAAGGATAAGTATTCAGGATTAAGTTAGGAATTAAACTGCTTTAGTAAAGTGAAGGTTGTAGGTTTTCCTCCAAGACCCATGACCTCACTAGCATCTGGAAGTTGGCTTTGTTTTCAGTACCATGATTTCCTTTCTGCTGTGTACGTTTTTAATCCAATTAGAAAAGGTGTTGTTACTGCCAGGATATGAATGTATTACTGCCATTTTTGGAATATCTTACCATGCTGGTCATTTTTGTGGTTCGTAAAGCATCAAAGCTGGGAAAGGCTATTGATTGCTTTTCCCTGTTGACACCTTACACAGAACATGTTTGTTAGTTTTTGTTTTTACTCTTCGGCTCTACCTGCTTGCCGTTTTTCATAAATATAATTTCTTTTTGCCCCTTCTTCCTAGTTCTCCTTGGGATGACTGATTTTATTTCTTAGTCTTTACTTACTACTTTTTTTTTTCTTAAAAAAATGCCCCTTTTTTGTTTGGAAAAAATATTTTTAAGAATTTAACTTGAATACATAATTTAAAATAAAAGATTTGCTAGTATCTTACCTGCATCCTACCATTCAGTCCTATATTTAGTTGTTTTTTTTTTTTTTTTTAAACCATTGTTACTCTTTCTCATCTTCTACATTCAGTGTTGTCCAGGGTAAATAGTTCGTTGTTTTGTTTCCCAGAGATATTCCTATATGGTTAAAATTTGGTCGCAAGTGTAAGTTCACTGACTTAACTGCCTTTCTCAACATTTCTGCTTTATGCCGTACTTTATTCTCTCGGCTACATATTAAAACTCATTCGGTGAGGTTGTCTTGGTAGAAGTTCTGTTTTTGTTCATCTGAAAATGCTTCATTTTGACTCAGGGTTTTTCATGGTAGTTCAGATATGAAAAACATTCTGGTAAATTTCTTTTAGACATTGAAGATATTCTTAATCTGTTCCATTTGTTACTGTGCAGAAGTTAGATGTTGTCTATTTTCTTACATGTTTGCTGTTTCTAGCATTCTACCTCTGTCCTGCAGTTCTAGATTTTTGCCTGGCAAGATTTCACCTTAGAATAAAGAATTTATTTCAGCCTTTCTTGTTAACTGTTTTATTAGAAACAGATCCTCCCAAGTTTTATGATTTGGTTTATTTTTGTTGTCACCAATAATGAATTATAGAACTTACCTACATACTATTGATATTGATAGATACTATAGATTACGTACACTTTTCCCGTAATATTGATTGCCTTTTTCCTCCTTTTATATTGTTTATATTGTTTTGTTCCAATTAAAAAATTAATTGTGTGTGTATCTGCCTGCCTGCCTGCAGGTATATGTATCTGAGTATGAATACCTGCAGAAATCAGAGGCATTGGATCCTCTGGAGTGAGAGTTATTGAAGGTTGTGAGCTATCTGACATGAGTCTGGGAACTGAACAGAGGTCCTCCAGAAGAGCTGCAAGTGTTCTTAACCACAGAGCCCTCTTTCCAGTTCCAAAGCATGCTGAAGGAGAGAAGAGACAGCTAATACTTTGTTTCTGAAACAAGTTCTTACCATCTATTCCCAGCTCCGTGGTTCTTAACCTGTGTGTTGTAACTTCTTTGGGGGTCAAATGACCCTCTCTTAGGGATGGCCTAAGACATTGAAAAACTCGGATATTTACATTAACATTCTTAACAATAACAAAATTATTGTTATGAAGTAGCACCAAAATAATTTTATGGATGGGGTTACCACAACATGACAAACTGCATTAAACGGTTGCAGTGTTAGGAAGGTTGAGGACCACTGTCCTGGTTGTCTGGGATTCTATTATGTAGACCACTCTGGCCTCAAACTCAAGAGTTCTGGGATTAAATGTACTACCATGCTTGGCTTAGAAAAAATTTAATAGTATTTATGACATAAAATTTGTATGTTATACATTTTGTTTCTTATGTCATAGTGTATCATACTCTAGAAATTATTCCCAAATAGAATTTTGTGAAACTTTTTCTTCTAAAATCTTTTCTGAAATTTTCTTCTAAAATTTTCATACTTTTTAGATTTTCTAAATTTATTACCATTTATTCACTTTGTATCCCAGCTGTAGACCCTCCCTAGCCCCTCCTAATCCTGCCCTCCCTCCCTCTTCTCCTCCCATGCCCCTTCCCCAGTCTACTGATAGGGGAGGTCCTCTTCCCCTTCCATCCGATCATAGACTATCAGGTCTCATCAGGAGTGGCTGTATTTTCTTTCTCTATGGCCTGGTAAGTCTGCTCCCCCCTCAGGGGGAGGTGACCAAAGAGCAGGCCAATCAGTTCCTGTCAGAGACAGCCCCTGTCCTCTTACTCTGGAACCCACTTGGAGACTGAGCTTTCTGTGTAGGGGTTCTAGGTTATCTCCGTGCATGGTCCTTGGTTGGAGTATCAGTATCAGAAAAGATCCTGTGCCCAGATTTTTTGGTTCTGTTGCGCTCCTTGTGGAGCTCCTGTCCCCTCCAGGTCTTTCTATCTTGCACTTCTTCCATAAGGTTCCCTACACTCTGCCCAAAGTTTGGCTATCGGTCTCAGCATCTGCTTTGATACCCTATTGGGCAGAGTCTTTCAGAGGCCCTCTCTGGTAGGCTTCTGAGAGAAATTGATTCTTTCATTGGAATGCTGTAGCAGTAGGGTAGATGAACTTGTCAGAAAGAGTGGGATCAAGCAGACAAAAAGCAGTTTTCTTTCTCATATCCTTTTATCTGGATTGCCACCAGAAGGTGTTGTTCATGGTTAGCCTTCCTGCTTCAGATAATATGGTCAAGAAAATCCCTCAGGTAACCAGCAGCTTGATTCTTAGTTGATTCCGGATGCAGTTAAATTGAAAACCAAAATTAGCCATCACAGGTCGATCTTGCTTTTTGTAGCAGTTTTAATTAGGTCCTTTAAATATTTTGAGGGCATAATCTATATTAGAAATTACTTTTTAGGGAAACTTGAAGATTGGTTAGGTATGGACTGCCAAACCACAGTCCTCTGAGTGTAGAGTGTATGCTCTCCCTGTCTGCTTTCTCAGCGCTTTGCTCCTTCTCCATGCTGCCAGTGTTTTCCTGCTTTTTGTAGCTGAGCAAGCTCCTTCCATTCCCACCTTACCAAGCCCTGGGGACTAGCTGCATTATAGTCTAGAACAGAATGGGCTGTCTTCCTTAGCCTCTTTCAGTTTTTCTGTGCCATTTCAGTCTTAGCTGTTGAGTGTCTTGATTGTCTTATTAGGATGCTTCTTAGCCCTATTTGTGTTTTCAATACTGTGCTCCTAGGCTATAAAGATCCTTGCTTAAAGAGGCTCCCTATGCTGCATGGGCCCCTCCCCATTCTCCTGCTTTTCCTAAGTCCTTAATGTATAGATTCCATACCCTTAATCGATTGATACTTGTGGGAGGTTGGACATCAGTCAGTTCTGTGCCTTGTACTTACAGTTTGTCATTTTAGTCTGCAGTCTCCCAGGATTTGGCTGCCTTCTCCTTGTCCTGTTTTAGGAAGATTCTTTATTCTCTGGCACCAGTGCCAGGCATCCAGGCCCATTCTTGTCTCTTGATTTAAAGCCATGTCTCTTTCAAAAAATTATTTAGGCTTCTTTTCATTCTTATTTTTTTAAACCTGCAGTTGTGACATGAAACTGGGTTATTCATTGTTACCTTGTGAACATCTTAATAGCTCAAGATTTTTCATAAATAACTTCCTGTGACACTGTTCGCACAGAGAATGTATCCTCTTCAGCAGAATGTTTCTTACAGCATGAACTACAATGGCATGTGGCATTTGTGAAGGACTTCTTCAAGGAATGCCATGTGACTTGAGAGAAGGTTTTATGTCCTTTTCATTCCCCTTTTCCGGGTGAGACACTAAGTAGGTAGATTATTAGTACATTGTCACTTGTTACTTTTGAACACAAGGTCTCACTTTGGGGAATAGATGTGATTTCACTTCCAAATTGGAGTCAGGTATACCACATGACTGCATGAAACAAATAGAGTACAGGAAAAATAGCAAAGCTAACACCAGGATGGATGATGATACTTGGCCTAGATGCTGGCATAAAATAATGAGTAATCATATCTGTAGCATACTATTTTCGATATATACCTCATCTAAAGATGATTCATTTTCAGAAGTTGCCCATGTGGTCCCAGTATTGCCAATTTTTTGTGTTTTTTCACATGAGAGATCTCACTGCTTGTACATGCTATCTGCTTATTCAAATAAAAACAAAACATTAGTCAGTGCTCAGACCCAGATGGTAAGTCTGAAAGTAAACATTGCTACAGGCTCAGCCATTCCCTGGGCAGCCAGTGTCTTTCCCTCCAGTAGTCTGGGCTGTTTTTAAACTTGTCATGAATCTCTCAGTATACCGTTTAATACTTTTGTGCATAATAAATAAATAAAGGGAATGAAGACATGATTATGTAACAGTATCTTACTTATGCTTTTATGTGGTTCTGTTAGTTAGATAACAGGCAAAAAGGGAATTCATAAAAATGTACTTTATTTTTAAATTCTGAATTCTTCATTTACCTGCTTTAAGCTATAAGGCACATCTTAAATTAACTTGATGTGATGGTCCAGTTGTTATTGTATACTTTGTTTATTCTCATTTGTGAATGCTAACTTTTTTGTCCCTTTCTTCTGTGACACAGCTTTCACTATCAGAAGAACAGAATGAAGTAATGAAAAATGGCTGTGAATCTAAAGAGCTGGTCTACCTCGTGCAGATCGCCTGCCAGGTAATTTTGAGAATGTATCCTCTACATTGAATTAATTAACCAGTAACTATTAAATTGCTTACTATAATGTATTTCATTGCTTAAAGGCTTATAATCAACAGAAAGATGGCTTCTATTGAAATGTAATTAGGGTATGAATAACTATTGCAAGAAAACAAATTTGTATCTCTCTAAAAAGAAATGTGTCATCTTACAATGGACCATTGAGGTTACAGTTTATTGTATTGTCTCATCTTAGTAGTTTGTAGGAATTCCTGAGAGCTTACAGTACTGAGTAACAGGGATAGTGTTTACATAGTGCTTTTTAGTCTTTTATATCAGCATTTGTAAACACCAGAGTTGAAGCCAGTAGTTCAGCAGAATCAGTTTTAGTATATAAAGGAAAATATTAAATAAATGAGTTCTCGATCATATGTCTGAGAGAAGAGACCATTTTTCTCTGTCCCAAGTTCCTCTATGGCAGCAGTTCTCCACCTATTGTTGCAAGCCTCACAGGGCCGCACATCCGATACCCTGCGTATCAGATGTTTACATTATGATTCGGAACAGAAGCAAAATTACAGTTAGGAAGTAACAACAACATAAGTTTATGGTTGGGGATCACAACATAAGGAAATGTATTAAAGAGTTGTAGGGTTAGGAAGGTTGACAACTGCTGTGTGGTACAACAAGATGTGTGCATGGTTTTTGCAGCTTGCTCTTTCTTGACTATTTATAATTCGAACATGAGGGTATTCACCATGGCTTGCTCATCATGGGATTTAAAATATGCCATTTGAAATCAATATTTTCTTCTAGTAAACTGATATTTCAGATTCTCTTATTCTACACTCGCAGAGCCTTCTGTCTGTTACTGAATTGGTTATTGGAAAAGAAGTGTTTAGGAGGAAGACTTTATTCTGCACATAATTTTTAGTTTGGGGGAGAAAATAAGATACAGAAATTCATATTTTTAAAGTAGTCATATTCATGAAGTTAAGAGTTAAAACTCTGGAAAGCTGTTGCTTATATTGTATGAGGAATATATAAATTCTTGGTTCTGGTTTTAAACAAAAAAATTTTTTTAACTAAGTACTTTTATTTTTTAGGTGCTAAAACATAGTATTGGAAATAGAATTCAACTTGATATAATTAAGATGTGTTTTGTTGCATGTCACTACAGGTTCTTGGAGAACCAACAAAGTTCTAAGTTTCCTATAGTTCCATTTTCATAAAATGCTTTTGTTTGGAGAGATACATTTTTATTTCAAGGTTTTTGATAACAGATAAGACATGAACATTTGCTTTTGATGATTTTTCTCTTTTAGGGTAGAGAAGCAAATAGCCCCGAGTGATACAACAAACCAAAAGGCTTGCACCTCCACCTTTTACTGCTTCCTTAGAGTGGATAGATGATAGAGAGGTATCCTGTACATTTGAGACTGGCTACAAGATAAAATCAATGTGTCACTGTTTAATCTTGATGGTTTGTGTAGCCCAAACCAGGACATTTCATTTATTTTTAGTAGTGAGGCAGATTCTGAATGGCTAGCATCAGGTGATTGATGAGACCTGGTGAAAGAGAATTAAGTAAAAAACAAAATCAGAAAAGTCTTAAATAGACTTTTGCTGATTTGAAGTTTGGTCGTATTAAGAGAAATGGTAAGCTGATTTTTAAGTGCAAATATTAAATGCTTTTCTACTAAATTAATACTACTAATAGATAAATAGAAATTTTGTGTTCTCTATTTATAAAAACATGGTTGGTGTGTCTGGAATGAAGTTTTCAATTCCTCTGCAGTCTAACACAATTTAGTGTCTCTTCTTATCATTAGCCACACTTTAAATGCATAATTGTTGTGTGATTATGCTTGCATGTACTATTGACCTAGATGTTAGATAGTTTCCTTGTTGTAAATATCCTGTCAAACTGCTTAAAGCATTTTGGATCACTTGTTAATTGTATTTATTATGCCAGAGTGATAATTTACTATATGATAATGATGCCATTCATCACTTCTCTGACTCACTGTGTGCAATTACTGAAGCCTTCCCATGGTTAGTTCAGTGGTCCCACCACATATGCCAGCCATAAGCTATATTAAATGAGAATTTAAAAAAAATAATTGAAAGCCTCACTGCGAACCCTTTAATTTTTCAGAGAATGCAGCAGAGGCTCACAGTCGTAAAGTGGCTACCCTAAGCTATATGGAGACCTAGCAGCTGGAGCTCTGAAAGAGTCTAGCTTTCTGACTGCCATCTTTACCTCTGCTTCTGTGTGGTTTTCGTTCTAGAATAGAGTGGAGTAATTACATATAGTTTCTAGTAAGACAATATCATCATTTCAGCTAGGCATGGTGGTGCACGCCTGTCATCCCAGCACTGGGGGAAGCAGAAGCAGGCCGATCTTTGTGAGTTTGAGTACAGCCTGTTCTATAAAGCGGGTCCAGGACAGTCAAGGCTACACAGAGAAACCCTGTCTCGAAGGAAAGGGTGGGGGGGAAGCAAGCAAGCAAGGAAGAAAGAAAAAAGAAAACTTATGAGTCTAGAAATGCAAATGATGTCTCCCATACAGAATAAACCAAAATTCATTTGGCATTTTTTTATGAACTATGTGCTTACAGCCGTATTAAATACTATTGTTATTTAATTTTTACAACAACTCTGTGAGATAGAAGGTCTGATTTCTGTCTTGTAAGTAATGCACCAAAAACTTGAGGATGTTAGTACTTTCTACAGTGTAATAAAATTAAAGAGGTACCAAGATTTCTCTTCATACGGACATCCAGTTAGACCAGCTCCATTTGTTGAAGATGCTGTCTTCTTTCCATTTATGAAAATTTAGTTGTCCATAGGTGTGTAGATTTACCTCTGGGTTTTTTATTTTATTCCATTGATCAATCTGTCTGTTTTTATAATGCCATGTGGTTTTTATTACTACAACTCTGTAGTACAGCTTGAAATCCCCAGAAGTTATTTTATTTTATTATCTGGGATTGTTTCAGCTGTCCTGGGATTTTTGTTTTTCCATATGAAGTTGAGTATTGTTCTTTCAAGGTCTATGAAGAATTATGTTGGGATTTTGGTGGGGATTACCTTGAATATATAGATTGCTTTTGGTAGGATAGCCATTTTTACTATGACAATTCATGAGCATGGGAAATCTTTCCCTCTTCTGATATCTTCTTCAGTTTTCTTCTTCAAAGCCTTGAAGTTTTTATCATATAGGTCTTTCATTTGCTTGGTCAGAGATAGCCCAAGATATTTTATGTTATTTATGACTATTGTGAAGGATGTTGTTTTCTTGATTTGTTTCTCAGCCTGTTTGTCATTTGTATATAGAAGGGCTACTGATTTTTCAGTAAATCTTTATATTCAGCCACTTTGTGAAGGTATTTATCAGCTGTAGGAGTTCCTTGATAAAAATTTTGGGGTTGCTTATGTATACTATCATATTGACTCTTTCCTTTCCAATGTATCCCCCTGATCTCCTTAGTTGTTTTTTTGCTTTAGCTAGAACCTTAAGTACTATATTGAATAGATCTGGAGAGATTTTAGTGGAATTGCTTTGAGTTTCTCTCCATTTAATTTCAGTTTTAGCCTTATTGTAAATTGCCTTTATTATGTTTAAATATGTCCCTTGGATTCCTGATCACTCCAAGACTTTTATCATGAAGATATGTTGAATTTTGTCAGACATTTTGAGCATCTAATGAGATGATCATATGTTTTTGTTTTTGTTTTTCTTTTCAGTTTGTTTCTATTACATTGACAGATTTTTGTATATTGAAACATCCCTGCATCTTTGGGATGAAGCCTACTTGATCATAGTGGATGATCTTTTTGATGTGTTTTTGTATTTGATTTGCAAGTATTTTGTTGTGTGTTTTTATATCAATGTTCATGAGGGAAATTGGTCTGTAATTCTCTTTCTTTGTTAAATCTTTGTGTGGTTTGGGTATTAGGGTAAATATGGCCTCATAAAATGAGTTTGGAAATGTTCCTTCTGTTTTTTTTTTTTTTTTCCCTTTTCTTTTCATTCATGTTTTGGTTTTGGTTTTTCGAGACAGTTTTTCTGTGTAACCTTGGTGGTCCTGGACTCTCTTTGTAGACCAGGCTGGCCTTGAACTCATAGAGATCTAGCAATCTCTGCCTTCCTGAGTGCTGAGATTACAGGCATGTACCACCACTCCTAGCTTCTGTTTCTATTTTGTGGAATAATTTGAAGAGTATTGGTATGAGCTCCTCTTGGGTGTGTTGTGGTAGTCTGATGTGATAACAGTTTTTTTTCCTTCAGTTTTCTTATATATGTTGAGACTTCTTTTTGACCAAGTATGTGGTCAGTTTGGGATAGTGTTTTATGATGTGCTTATTTGTGTGTATGCCTTTGTGCTGACATAAATTTATGTGCCTAATATGCATGCAGGTGCATTCAGAGGCCAGAGGATGTCCTTAAACTGGATTTATAAGCAGTTCACAATTGTGATGTGGCTGCTTCGAATCAAACTTCAGTCATGTGGAGGATCAGTAAGCCTTCTTAACTGCTGAGCCATCTCTGCAGCCCCCGGCATTAATAATCCTTATTGAAAGATATTAAATACACTTTCACTGTAACTAAAATTATTTCAGATTAGTTTTTTTTTTCTTTTCTGAAGATTAAGTGTAAATATTAAGTAATCTCAGGTTTCCTTTTGCCATGGTAGAGGAGCAGACAGCTGGTTTCTCCTCTGGTGTTCTCATGCTTGACGTTCCACTGCAGAATTACATTCCTGTGTTAAATATCTCCTCTCAACTCAGTCCATTTAGCAAACTCTTACTACCATAGTCGATTGATCATTAACATTGGAGAGCTTCTGTGTGTGAACAAAACACGTAGGCAGATTGCCAGCCTTCTGATATATCTATTTTTTTTTTTTTTTTGTATAGCTTTCATGCAATGGAGGTGTTATTTTTCTGTTTCACAGATGAGTAAGCTAATGCTTACAGTTGCTGAGTAATTGCATCAGGTTCTGTATTGAGAAGAGTCCAGCCTAAGATTCAGGTTGTATTTCTTTCTCTTTACTGACTTTCGTAATTGACAGCAACTGTCATTTTTCTGATTAACTTTCCTCTAACAAAAGAATTCCAAAAACATGGTCAATGACTGTTCCCAGAGAGGATAGCAAATATTTTCTTTTTTTCACAGACCTATCTAGAATTACTGATTTTGGGCATCAATAAGTAGTAGTAGTTACTTGTTAGTGACAATTAAGAAAAAAATTAGTAGCAAATTAAGATTCTTAGAAGTATAATACAGGATTTTGCTTTGATTTTGTATTGTTCCTTTATAACATTAAACTAAAGTATTCCAATTATTTTATTTATGCTTCTCAGAAATATTATGAATGTGCAAAATAAAGACAAAGTTTTTGTTTTATGTCTGCTCAATATATAAGGTCTTAGTTTAAGAATTTTGCTCAGTAAATTAGAACACATTTAGGTGATGTTCAAATTATATATTATATACTGTTCTGATTTTATAACTGAAAGACTGTGCAGGAGAACCATCTTTAGTTTGCATAGGAATATTTTTAAAAGGCAGTCAAAAGAAGTTTACATACATGCAATTATGAGCTGATGAATCTATAGTGACATATTATTGTCACCTAAAGCTCATAGTCTACATAGGACTTTACTTTTTGGGCATGGGCTTTAGTCTATAGCATGGGCTTTATGAAAATTTAATGACACATATCGATCATTGTAGTATTATATAAAATAATATTACTGTCCTAAAATTCATGTGCTTGTTTGTACCTTCCACCCATAAACTCCTCGCACCCACTGACCTTTTCATTGTCTTTGTAATTTTATCATCCCTAGAATGTCATAATTGGATCTTTTTCATATGTCCTATTTGCTAGTGAGATTTTAACATTTCTCCATTTCAAAGGAGGCATGTATCTTTATATTTGACATATTAACAGTTCACTTGACTCCGGAAAATGCAAATGTAAACATTTCAGTAATTAAAAACTGATGAACATATGATGAAAGCATTTTCTCACACAAAATGTGAATTAATATTTAAAATTATGGTATGATTTGGGGCTGGAGAGGAGCCTCGGTGGTTAACAGCATGGGTAGCTTTTCAAAGGACCTGGGTTCAATTTCCCAGTACCCAGTACCCAGTGGCTCATCTGTAACTTCATTTTCAAGGAATCTGATTCTCTTTTCTGGCTTCCATAGTACCAGTCACTTAGGTGGTGCACTGACACAGATGCAGGCAAAACACCTGTACACATAAAACAAGTTGCTTTTTTTTATGTAAAGAAGCTATGATTCGTTGAATCTCATAAAAATAATTGGAAGGAATTTGTTTATATTGATTAAATAGTGTCTCTGCATGTATGTCTGGGGAGCTTCCTTCATATCTTTTTTGAGTGCTCATTTTTTTCAGCCCTGACTAGTGTTCCTTTGTGTGCCTGGCCCACATTCTGTTCTTTTACTGCTGAAGGGCATCTTGGGTACTTGCAGGTTTGGATGGTTACAAGTAAAGTTACTATGAATACCCCTTGAAGGAATTTATATGGACATAAGTTTTTAATTCATGTGTGTAAAGTCAGAAGTAATGAGGCTGGTTTGTATGATAAGAGTATGTTTAGTCTTATGAAAAAAATGTCAATTTTTTTTTCCAGATTGACTATACCATTTTGTATTCTTCCCAGCAGTGGATGGGAATTCCTGCTGCTCCATGCCTTACCCCTTTTTGATATTGCTAGAGCTTTGGATTTGGGCCATCTTAATAACACCATATTTGAATTTTCAGTTCTGTAACACAATTTCTCACAAGCTTTTTATTTCTTAGCTGTATCTTTTTGATGAGGTATCTGTTAAGTCTTTTTCTTGCTTCTTAAATTAGACTGTTCTTTTTCTGTTTTAAGAATTCTCTGTGTATTTTGGGTAACAACCTTTTGTCTAGTTTTGCAAGTAAGCTAATGTAGGCCTTTCAGACTGAGATTAGTATTCTCCTTAGTTTTCTGGAAAAGATTCTAGATATGACATATAATTTCTACCTGAAGTATTCAGTAAAATTTATTGGTGAACTCATTAGTGTTTGTTGCTGTTTTAAAATATGTTAATTATTGATTATTGATTCAGTAGCTTAAATATCTACACACTTAATCAAATTATGTATTCTTTGTGTGTGAGTTTGACAGGCTCTGAGTTGATCATATTTTTCTTTTGTTGTCTGTCAACTCTAGTGATGTGTCTCTAATTTATTTGTTATATTAGTAGTTTGTTTCCTTTCTCCCCATCCATCTCTCCTTTTCAGTTAAACTGACTAGAAGCTCATCAATTTTATTAATGTTTTCAAATAATTTGTTTTGTTTTACTAATTTTGGGGTTTCAGTTGTAGATATGAATCATTTCTTCTTCTCTTCTTCTTCCTCTTCCTCTTCAGTTTACTCACTTTGTATCCCAGTTGTAGCCCTCTCTCTCATCTCTTCCCAGTCCCACCCTCCCTTCTTCTTCCTCCCCTATCCTTCTGTCCTAGTCCACTGGTAGGGGAAGTTCTCCTCCCCTACTGTCTGACCCCAGCCTATCAGGTCCCATCAGAACTGCCTGGATCCTTTTCCTCTGTGGGCTGGCTAGGTCGCCCCACCAGGGAGAAGTGATCAAGGAGCAGGCAACCGAGTTCATATCAGAGACTGTCTCTTCTCTCCTTAATAGGGAACCCACATGGAGACTGAGTTGTCTTTGTGCTCCATCTGAGCAGGGGGTAGGTGTCCTCTCCATGTATGGTCTTTGGTTGATGCATGAGATTCTGCAGTTCTCCTTGGGCCCTGCTTATCTATCTATCTATCTATCTATCTATCTATCTATCTATCTATCTAT
>NW_026586173.1:3606884-3620258 GCF_907164565.1 Psammomys obesus | reverse complement strand
TATCTATCTATCTATCTATCTATCTATCTATCTATCTATCTATCTATCTATCTATCTATCTATCTATGGCTCTGTTGGTCTCCTTTGGGGCTCCTGTCCCCTGTGGGCTCTTTTATATTCTACTTCTTCTATAAGACTCCCTTATACTCTATCCAAAGCTTGTCTGTGAGTCTCTGCATCTGCTTTGATCCCTTGCTGGGTGTAGTCTTTTGGAGGGCATCAGTGATAGGCTCCAGTATTGTTCCCTCTCTTCTGCTGCTTCCAGTGCCTATCCTGTTTTCCCTTCTGAATGAGAAATAAGGATCTTTCCTAGTGTCCTCCTTGTTGTTTAGCTTTTTTATGTCTGTAGATTTTAGATGTTTATGTTATATATTATATGGCTAGTATCCACTTATAAGTGAGTATATACCATGCATGTCTTTCGGCTTCTGGGATATCTCACTCAACCCACATACCTATGGACACCTGATTTTTGACAAAGAAGCCCAAACCATACAATGGAAAAAGGCAGCATCATCAGCAAATGATGCTGGTTTAACTGGATGTCTAGATGTAGAAATATGCAAATAGATCCATACTTATCACCCTGAATAAAAGTAAAGACCTTAATGTAAAACCAGACACACTATATCTGTTAGAAGAAAAAGTGGGGAAGAGCCTTGAACGCCTTGGCACAGGAGACAACTTCCTGGACAGAACACCAAGAGCTCAGGCTCTAAGGTCAACAATCAATAAATGGGACCTCATGAAACTGAAAAGCTTCTGTAAAACAAAGGACATGGTCAACAGAACAAAACGAGAGCCTACAGACTGGGAAAGGATCTTCACCAACCCTATATCTGACAGAGTGAAAATATCCGGATATATAAAAAACTCACTGAGGCTGTTTCTCCAACCAAGGACCATGCATGGATATAACCAAGAACCCCTGCTTGGATGTAGCCCATGGGAGCTCAGTATCCAAGTGGCTTTCCTAGTAAGGGGAACAGGGACTGTCTCTGACATGAACTCAGTGTTTGGCTCTATGACCTCCCCTCCTTCCCTGAGGGAGAAGCAGCCTTGCTAGAACACGGAGGACATTGCAGCCAGTCCTGATGAGACCTGATAAGCTAGGGTCAGATGGAAGGGGAGGAGGACCTCCCCTATCAGTGGACTTAGAGAGGGGTAGAGAGGAGAGGAGAAGAGGGAGGGAGGGTGGGATTTGGAGGGCATAAGGGAGGGAGCTACAGCTAGGATACAAAGTAAATAAACTGTAACTAATATAAAAAAATAAAAATTTAATTAAAAAAGAACCCTTAACTTTTTAATAAAATTATTTGATAATAAAAAATTTTATTATAAAAAAAGAACCCCAAAAAATTAAACACCAACAAACCGAGTAATCCAATTAAAAAATGGGGTACAGAGCTAAACAGAGAATTCTCAACAGAGGAATATCAAATGGCGGAGAAACACAGAAATTCTCAGCATCCTTAGTCATCAGGGAAATGCAAATCAAAATGACTCTAAGATACCATCTTACACCAGTCAGAATGGCTAAGATCAAAAACTCAAGTTACAACATATGTTGGAGAGGATGTGGAGAAAGGGGAACCCTCTTCATTGCTGGTCGGAATCTGGTGCTTTCTCAAAAAACTGGGAATATGTTATCTCAAGACACAGCTATACCACTTCTGGGCATATATCTGAAAGATGCTCAACCAAACAATAGGATATTTGCTCAACTATGTTCTTAACAGCTTTATTCATAATAAGCAGAATCTGGAAACAACCTAGATGTCCCTCAACTGAAGAATGGATGCAGAAATTGTGGTATGTTTACAAAATGGAATACCACTCAGCTGTTAAAAATAAGGAAATCATGAAATTTATAGACAAAGAGATGGGACTAGACATGTATTCTTTTTTTTAATTCTTTATTAATTACACTTTATTCACTTTGTATTCCCCCTGTGGTTCCCTCCCTACTCTCGTCCCAATCCCACCCTTCCTCCACCCTCTGCATGCATGCCCCTCCCCAAGTCCACTGATAGTGGAGGTCTTCTTTTCCTTCCTTCTGATCCTAGTCAATTAGGTCTCATCAGGAGTGGCTGCATTGTCTTCTGTGGCCTGGTAATGCTGCTTCCCCCTAAGGGGGGAATTAAGGAGCAGGTCAATCAGTTCATGTCAGAGACAGTCCCTGTTCCTATTACAATGGAACCCACTTGGGTACTGAACTGCTATGGGCTATATCTGTGCAGGGGTCTTAGGTTATCTCCATGCATAGTCCTTGGTTGGAGTATCAGTCTCAGAAAAAGACCCCTGTGCTCAGATTTTTGGTTCTGTTGCTCTCCTTGTGGAGTTCCTGTCTTCTCCAGATCTTACTGATTCCCACTTCTTTCCTAAAATTTCCTGCACTCTGCCCAAAGGTTGCCCAGGCAACTTCCTGAACAGAACACCAGCAGGACAGGCTCTAAGAGCAACAATCAAAAAAATGGGACCTCATGAAACTGAAAAGCTTCTGTAAAGCAAAGGACACTGTCATGAGAACAAAACTACTGCGTACAGATTGGGAAAGGATTTTTACCAACCCTATATCTGACAGAGGACCAGTATATATAAGAACTCAAGAAGTTAAACCGCAACAAATTAAGTAATCCAATTTTAAAAATGGAGTACAGAGCTAAATAGAGAATTCTCAATAGAAGAATATCTAATGGTAGAGAAACATTTAAAGAAATGTTCAACGTCCTTAGTCATAAGGGAAATACAAATCAAAACAACCCTAAGATTTCACCTTACAGCCATCAGAATGGCTAAGATGAAAAACTCAAGTGACAACACATACTAGAGAGGTTGTGGAGAAAGGGGAACCCTCCTCCACTGCTGGTCGGAATGTAAACTTGTACAACCACTCTGGAAAGCCATCTGGCACTTCCTCAGACAACTAGGAATAGTGCTTCCTCAAGATCCAGCCATACCACTCCTAGGCATATACCCAAAAGAGGTTCAAGTACACAAAAAGGACATTTGCTCAACCATGTTTGTAGCAGCCTTATTTGTAATAGCCAGAAACTGGAAACAGTCCAGATGCCCCTCAGTGGAGGAATGGATGCACAAATTGTGGTATATCTACACAATGGAATATTACTCAGCAATAGATAAAAAACAAGGAAATCATGAAATTTGCAGGTAAATGGTGGGATCTGGAAAAGATCATCCTGAGTGAGCTATCCCAGAAGCAGAAAGACGCACATGGTAAATACTCACTCATATAGACATATAATATAGAATAAACCTACTAAAATCTGCACACCCAAAGAAACTAATCTAAAGGGAGGACTCTTGTAAAATGCTCAATTCCTAAACAGAAAGGCAAAGAGGATGGACATCAGAAGAAGTAGAAAATAGGGAACAAATTAGGAGCCTGACACAGAGGACCTCTCAAAGGCTCTGCCCTGCAGAGTATCAATGCAGATGCTGAGACTTACTTATTTTTAATGGCTTAAGAGCAAACATTATATGGTCCCTATCCTTTTAAACTTAATATAGTGTGTTTAATGATGTGAGAGCAACCATTTGTTCACTGTCCTTTTAAACTTTGTATAGTAGGTTTTATACCCTAGAATGTGCACTAAGTGTTTTGTGACTCTGAGAAGCACATGTAGTCTCTTTGTACCTAGTCTATGTGCTCAGTTATATTCTGGTGACTGAATCAGATCTGTCTACTTGCCAGATCTGTCCACTGGGGTACAGATACTGGTAAAGTCTCCAGTGGCAACAGAAGATTGATCTGTTTTTACTTTGCATTGTTTTTTTTTTAATTGTAGTTATTTTATATGTGTGGGTGTTTTATCTGTGTACACATATGTAAGAGAACATCTGATCCTTAGGAGAAGAGAAACAGCTGCAAGTTGTCATGTTGGTCCTGAGAGTTGAACCCAGATCTTCTGGAATAGCAGCCAGTACTTTTAACTGCCAAGCCATCTTTCTAGAAATCCCCCTACCTTGGCATTTCTTTTAGTCTTTAAAAGTGTGTGTGTGTGTGTGTGTGTGTGTGTGTGTGTGTGTTCGTGTGTAAATGTACAATGCCCATTACTCACAGTGGAATAGTATTTAACCTTAAAAGAAACAAGGTTGGGGGGCTGGAGAGATGGCTCAGAGGTTAAGAGCACTGCCTGCTCTTCTAGAGATCCTGAGTTCAATTCCCAGCAACCACATGGTGACTCACAACCATCTATAATAAGATCTAGTGTCTTCTTCTGGCATGCAGGTGTATATGCAGATAGAACATTATATACCTAATAAAAAAATAAAATATTTTAAAAAAGAAACAAGGTTGTTTTTGTAGGATTTTACAATAAAAATGGAACTTAAAATTGGCTAAATAATTACAAAGCTCAAAGTGTATTTAAAATTCTTAAAAAGATATAGTTTACATACCTGCATAAGAAAAACATCTCAAGGTTACCAGACTAACCATATTTTCATATTTCCATTCTTAGTTAATGTTTTCCACCCTCAGTATTTACCACTTATTCTTCCTAACTACACCCTGTTTACCAGCACCTCCTGACTTCTTTCTGCACACCCATCTTCAGCCTCTGATAACTGCCATTCAGGTGTCTATAGTAGCTTTGTGACAAATGCCTTTTCTTTTGAGGTTAAATACTATTTGTGTGTGTATGTGTGTTTGTGATGTATAATGCAGTGTGTAATGGAATAATACTCCATTATTAACACATGGAAATTTAGGTTGCTTTCTTTTTTTTTAAAGATTTATTTATTTATTTAATGTATATGATGCTTTATCTGCCAGAAGAGGACATCAGATCTCATTACAGGTAGCTGCTGGGAATTGAACTCAGGATCTCTGAAAGAGCAGTCAGTGCTCTCAACCACTGAGCCATTTCTCCAGCCCTTTAGGTTGTTTTCTTAAGTTGGTCTTTAAATAGGAATATAGATGTTTCTTTGATATATTGATGTCTGTTACTTAATATATATGCCGAATATTGGGGTTGCTTGATCATATAATATTTTTTAAGTTAAGGAACTTCTATACTGTTTTCCATAATAGCCGGACTAATTCATACTCCTACCACTAATATGCAAAAAAGTTTGTCTTTCCTCATGTGTTCTCCAGTATTTGTCACTGTTAGCCTGCTCAGTGCAATAAGCATAACCTGAATGGGGTGATGCCTCTTTGTAGATTATTTTGCATTTTACTCAGAACTAATGATATGAATATTTTTTCTTTTTATTTTATTAATTACAGTTTATTCACTTTGTATCCCCCCATAAGCTCCTCCCTCCTCCCCTCCCAGTCCCACCCTCCCTCCCCCTTCTTCACACATGCCCCTCCCCAAGTCCACTAATGTGGGAGGTCCTCCTCTCCTTCCTTCTGATCTTAGTCTATCAGATCACACCAGGAATGGCTGCATTGTCCTCTTCTGTGGCCTGGTAAGGCTGCTCCCCCATTAGGGGGAGGTGATCAAAGAACAGGTCAATCAGATTTTGTCAGAGGCAGTCCCTCTTCCCATTACTATGTAACCCACTTGGACACTGAACTGCCATGGACTACATCTGTGCAGGGGTTCTAGGTTATCTCCATGCCTGGTACTTGGTTGGAGTATGAGTCTCTGGGAAGTACCCTGTTTTCAAATTTTCTGGTTCTGTTGCTCTCCTTGTGGAGTTCCTGTCCTCTCCAGATCTTATGAATAATTTTTTAATGTACCTGTTGGTTCTTTGTATAACTTCTTTTGAGAATTGTTTAGTTAGGATTACCGCCCACTTCAAATCAGATTATTATTACTCTGCAATTAAGTTGAGTTCTTTGTCTCTTTGAATTTAATGTCTCATCAGAAGTGTAGCTCAGTAGTTTTAATTTTGAGTTTATTTTCTAGTTGGAGTCATACAAGGTGTTGGTAATAATGTAGCAGGATTTCTAGTCCAGGAAACAGTTGGTTGTTTTTTTTTTTTTTTTGCTGGCTGGCCTCTTGCACATTATCCAGAAACCAAGAGCCCTGGATTGGAATACTTTTTTTTTTCTTTTTCCTTCTTTCGTTCCTCTCTTCCTTCCTGCATTAATGAAAACTGCTAGGGTGGGGAGAAAATGGAGCTGCAGTAGAGATGTGGTCATTTTACCCTTCCGCCTTGCGGTGAGGTACTGACCAGGCTGCATGTGAATGTATGGACACTGACCCTCCTAATAGGCTGCTTCGTGTTTCTTCCCCTCACCCCACCTCTTATCCTTCGGGGAACTCCTGCTTCTTCTACCATGCCAACTAATCAATACATTAATTTTATTTTTCTTTGGTTTTAGGAAATATACTATATCTTAAGGTTATTCATTGGTCCTTTCTGTAGATTTAGAGTCACATGCTATCTCACCACTTAGCAGTTATTTTCAATGAGTAGCAGTGGGCTTTGGAGAATAGTAGGGAGAAGACAAATGGAGAGTTTCATCTAATTTTTTAAGTATTGAGCTTTCATTACAGTATAATTTACTGGAGTGTTTGGAGCTGAACTGGTCACCATCTTTAAGTTAGTAAAAATTTATTAGGAAATATAACATTTCATGAATAAGATACCTTTAGAGAATAAAGGCATGATGCTTAAGCATTTTGAAGAAAAGTAAATTTATTGGAATTTTGTTCTGTACTCATAGGGCAAAAGTTGGATTGTTAAAAGAAGTTATGAAGATTTTCGGGTACTTGATAAACATCTTCATCTCTGCATTTATGACCGACGATTCTCCCAGCTCTCAGAGCTTCCCCGGTCTGACATCCTGAAGGACAGTCCTGAGGTAATCATTTAGAACCTTGCAGAAATAACAACACATATGACTTAGCCAAAGTTTTTGTCATTGTGAAATACAATAGCACCTAGGATCATGCTTGGGATTGCTTATCACAGAACAGAAATTTACTAAGATATTCAGAAATAAACATGTCAATGAATATCATATAAGAGTGGGAAGCCTCATAATGACAATAATGTACATATCCAATATGTATTAGCAGCTTATTTTTCCAGGAAATGTGAAAATATGAAAACCAAACATATGAAAAGAATTCATTACTAGTGCAGTCTGTACTGAAGCAGTGCTGTTGGGCATGTTTTGATGGCAGGCTTTGTGAACTCACTTGCAGTTCATTTTTTTTAAAATATATTTTTTAATTTATTTAATTTTTTTATTTTATGTGCATTAGTGCGAGGGTGTCGGATCCCTTGGGATTGGCATTACAGACAGTTGTGAGCCGCCATGTGGGTGCTGAGAATTGAACCTGGATCCTTTGGAAGAGCAGACAGTGCTCTTAACCACTGGGCCATCTCTCCAGCCCCTGCAGTTCATTTCTTAAAACAAAAAAGTTTTAACCATTTGTATAGAGAAGAAATTCTTTATCATTTCAGTAATAAAAATATACTTAGAATAAAAATTATGAGTGATATTTGAAAATAAATGAAATACATTTTATGCAAAAACAAAATATAGCCATAACCCTTATATAGAATGATTGTAGAACAGGAGTAGTAGAAATCTTACACACAAACACTGAGTAAACAAAGTAATGGAGGCCAGTGCTGAAGGCCTTTGGAAGTAAGATTATTTACTTCTGAGTGAGAAGAAGCCCATAAAACAAGAGCATATTTTTGTTAAATAAAATAACCAGATCTTGGAAATAAAATATCATGCACATTAATAGTAGCAGACCTGAATAACTGGACTACATACATAAGGGAGATAGCTACAGGGAATTAGTGAGCTGGGATACCACATCATTAGCATATAGTTCCTATAAAGAGCAGGAAGTTAAGTTGTCAGAAGATAGTTGGAATTGTAGAAAATAGGTACATAGTAGCCCTTACTCATAGGAGTTATAGGAGGAGAGAGGATGATTAAAAATTAATATAATAAACTTCTTAGAGCTAAAGAAAGCAATGTTTTTAGTTTCAAGGGGGTCCATTAAACACTACCATATCCCTGAGTGAAAAGCCTCACGCATATTAGTTACTATTCTGTTGCTGTGACAGAAGACCCTAATTAAAGCAGCCTACGGAAGGGTTTATTTAGGCTTCCCCTTTCAGAGACATACAGTTCATCATGTCAAGGAGACATGGTAGCAGGCAGAGAAGTCATGCTGGTAGGAGCAGGAGGCTGGACGGTCATATTACATGCAGAGGGTGATGGAAGTAGATTTGGGTTGTAAAGCCTCAAGGCCTGTCCCCAGTGACCCTTTTTGTTCAAGCGAGGCTCCAGCTCCTGAAGGTTCACAGCGTTTCCAGACAACACTACCATCTGGAATCAAGTTTTGAAACACATTAGACTATGGGAGACAGTTTACATTCAGCCAGCAACATTCTGTTCTTGGCCCCATATTTTTACAGCTATCTCTCAATGTAGAATGCATTTGGTCCAAATTCAGAAGTCCCCATAGCCTTTCACAGTGCCATCATTTTTCAAAAGCCCACTTTATTTTCTGAGACTCAGGGCATTCTCTTAAGTGTGATACCCTGTAAAATCAAAGCTTGAGTTGACATAATTCCAACATAATGTCACAGAGTAACATTCCTGTTCCAAAGGGGAGGCATGGGGCAGAGCAAAGAAAGACTTGACCAAAGGAAGACTAAAATCCTCTAGTGAAAATCCCAAATCTTATAGCTCCATATCTATCATCTGGGGCAGGAACTGGAATCAATTCAGTTACAGAGGAGTTAGGCAGTCCCACCCTTCTAGCTCTGCTGCCCATAGCAGTCATATCTTTTCTCTTGGGCTGCCTCTATTTCATGAATGCAGCTTTCTTAGTGGACATCCCATGGTTCTGGCTTCTCAACATGTATTTCAGCTTAGGTGTCGCTCGTAGCTTCACACGGTGGCTGTTTGGTACCTCCTGGCAGGGAATCTGACCTTGTCACTTGTTTGGCTTCATGGCTTTTCTGTGGAGCCATATTATGAATTCCTCAATCTTTCATCGTTCATGCCTGCAAAACTAGCACAACATGCATGATTCTTGGCAGGTTCTCTTGCCTCCTCAGGTCGAACATGGACCTCTTGGTTGTGGTTTTGTTTGTGTTGGTGTTATGTAAATTTTTAAAAACTTCTTTGAGAATTTCCTACATGTATACAGTAGAATAAATACATACACTTTATTTCCCTTTCCATCTTCCTCATATCCTCCAAAACATTTCCTTCTGTCTTCTTTTGATAGCCCACTAAGCCTAGTTAGTGCTGCTTATGTGTATGTGGCTGTGTGACTATCCACTTGAATATTGGAAACCTACCAGTGGCCATACCCTCGAAGCAGAATGATTCTCCCTGCCTCTAAATCTACCACCTGCCATTTGTTCCTCAGTAAAGAGTAGGGCCTAGACATTGTCTCTTGATGTATGCTGGAGTTTGGGGTAGTTTGATTTTGTGTTGGTCTTGTGCAAATAACCTTAGCTAGTGTATGAGTGCAATAGCTAATTCATATCTGGAAGACAGTATTTCAGAGCATTTCTCCCTATCTTCTAGCATTTAAACTCTGTTTCCTCTTCCAAGCGTTTCTCTGAGCCTTCATGGGCAAGGGCTGGGGGTTCCTTTATAAAGATGTCTTCCTTAGTGTCAAACAATCTGATGTTTCTTCTTAATACTTAGACCACTGTCTGCATTGACTGCTGCCTATTCACCCCCCCCCCCCCAAGGTTCTGTAACCAATGATGAGAACACTGCCCTTCATCTATGGGTATTCACATAAATATTTAGAAGGCAATTTGACAGACTTTATGTCTATTTGGTAAAATAACCATAACTCAGTCTCTCTTAGGTCCTGTGACTTTATAAGCCACGTGTGGGCTTTTCATACAGGATTGCTCTACCAGACATGAAATTCTCTTTTGTGGAGAGGACATCAAATCCAATCAGAAAGTGGGCTTAGTTAGCCCATAACAGTTATATCATTCTTGAACTAGTGAGCACTCCTTACCTGCCACATATGTATTATAACATGCAAAGCCCAGCTCTGAATATCTTTTCTCTATTAATCTCACACTCCACCACAAGCCTGCATAGCACCTTCCAGCACTATGAAAGTTAGCCACCAAGGAGGAGGGTTCTTGGTTGGTTGGAGATTGCTTTATGCATGTTGGACCATAGTTTAGCAGTTTCTATGTGCTTGCCTGGGAAGCACTTCCTAGTTAGTTGCTTTCCATGAATTGTAAACTCCATTGGCATTTGAGCTTAGGCTCTTTGCTTTCAAATAAATTTTTATTTTCACAGTTATAGTACCTTTAGTGAGTGGGATCTAGCCTTCTGGATTCTTTCCTGTAGGTGGGAACATTATTCTTTAATGGTGCTAATTCCTTTTCAGTTAAAGATCCTTCTCATTTATACTCACCTTGTTTATATCTCTAAGCTTGCTTGCACAGCCTTCCTCTGAAACCACATTATTCAGTTTCTTTGTGCTCTATTTGTTACTCTCTGATGTTGTAGATCTAAATGAACAAAAATCACAACATGGCCTTAAATGTTGGCTTGCCTTGATGCCACGTCCGTCTCGCCAGCTGCGCAGGCTGCAACAGCCCTGTGACAAGCTTGGTGAAACCTGTAGGAACATGAAGTTCTCCAAGGGGATGGATAAGGCTCTGAAGCCTGGACATTTGTTTAGGCAAAGACTCGGGCCTCCTGGGATGAGGAAATGGCTGGGGTAACTCGGATGGCTTGGTTTCACTTTTAAATTTCTGCTTTGTCTCATAGCGATTGCACACCCTTCTTAGAAAGAAATGGGGGCATCTTTAAAAGCCCTGTTTTCCCAAAAATTATGTCTCAATAGAGAAAATTCAATTCATTGAGACTGGGCTTAAATCAACTCTTAAAAATGCTATATATAACAATTCTGATAATATTTTCAAGTAATCAGTTACAAAATAATTCTAGTTTACCACTAAATTTAGCTTTACTTTATCTTCCCAAAATAAGAACATATTCTGTTCCAAATAGCTGATACAGTTAATAAACCTTATGATAGTACATGGCGTAAAAGAAACAGGGGATAGAAAACAGAGATAGATGTCTATAAAAGTTATAAAGCCTAAAAAAAACATTTTAAAAACGTTTAAAATCAAAGACAAGATTAACATAAGAATGTCTATACTGAGCCTAACGATCTAGAACTTGTCCCGCTATGGTCTTGATCAGAGATTAAGCAAGGTTAATTGATTACACTTGTTATGATAATATCAGCCTTTTTTAGTTGAACCTTTGACCTTCTTATGGTCTTTTCTTAAAAGTTATGTTTGATGACTATCTATACTACGTGGCCACCTATCTTGACACTCTTACAAATTCCTCTTAATGGTTTTTTCTGACTATATAAATTAACTACTAAAACAGTAAAGTTTTACAACAACATAAGAACTCACTGAGTCTGTGTTGTCTGTCGCGCCAAATCCTTCCCTCCTGGGATCTTCCAAGGACCCTAAATCGGACTTTGCCCTGACCTCCCGGGCCGGTCGGTGGCAGGTGGCGCCCGAACAGGGACTTGAAGACAGGTAAGCACAAAAAGGCAATCAGGGAAGGATCGGATCCTGCCACAGGGTGCTACAGACCCGCCACAGATAAGCTTGTGGTTAAGGGCAGGGAATCAAGAATATCATGGGGATTTCTGGCTCAAAGGGCAAGCGTATGTTCCTGTCCATTCTGAGGCATATGCTCTCAGAAAAGGGGTTACGAATTTCAGATGAAACTGCTTCTCAGTTTTATGAGTATATGTTGAAGGCAGCACCTTGGTATCCCCTAAAAGGTTCCCTGACTCTACCAGATTGGAAAAGGTTAGGTAAAGATTTGAAAAAGTATGCTGTTGATCATCCTGAGGAACCAATACCTAGGCAAATGTTTCCTATCTGGTTACAGATCAGAGATGCATTAACAGAAAAATCTGATTTAAAATTATTAACAGAGAAAATATGCTCTAATCCTAAAAAACAACCTTTAATTTTGACTGAGAAAGATTGTAAATATGGAGCTACAATAAAGCCGCCTATTAAAGAGCCTCTAGGTCTAAAATTGGGAGATTCTGATGATTTGTTTGATAAAGAGCAAGCTTATAAGGATGAGATGTATCCAGAGGACAGAGATCATGACTTTTCTACAGCCATGGCTGCTTCGCCTAAAGCATCTCCATTTGCTCCTCCCGTTCCTAAACCAAGGAGAAAGCCTCTTCCTCCAATTGGTTTTCAAGCCATATTACAGGAAGCTAAACAAATTAGAGATATAATATTTGGCTTCCCAGTTATTAATACAGGGCAAGATGATGATAAACCAAAATGGGAGCCTTTATCTCTAAAAACTTTAAAAGAATTACAAGCGACAGTTAAGACTGCTAGACCATTGGCTCCTTTTACTCTTCAGGTATTAGACCTGATTACAAGTCAATGGTTAACTCCTAGTGACTGACATCAGACGGCTAAGTCAGTACTGTCTCCCGGAGATTATATATTGTAGAGAACGGATTATGAGGATAGATGCAAAAGATCTATGGCTACTACCTTGACACCATTAGGGAAAAAAGGAAAAACAGCTAACCTGGATATGTTATTAGAAACTGGAATATATATTACTCCCAAAAGCCAGACTAAACTATCCAAGGAAGTTCTTAAGGAGGTTATGGCCAATGCTGTTTCGACATGGAGAGCTATTCCTCCTGCTGAAGGATCAGGTACTGTGCTGGCAGGAATTAAATAAACGTTGGAAGAACCATATCAGGCCTTTATAGCTAGGCTTAAAAAAGCTATTAATAAGATGTTGCCTCCTAGCGAAGGGACTTCCCTCTTTTTAAAACAACTGGCATGGGAAAATACAAATGCTCTATATAAAGACTTGATTAGGCCCATTAGGAAAACGGGGAACCTTCAGGATTATATCAAGGCTTGTGCTGATGCCACACCAGCAATAATACAAAGAATGACATATACAGCTGCCATGCATCAAACCCCTATTTCTAAATTTATCAAGGCCACCTATGGGAGTAAAAAGAATAAAAAGAGTTTTACCTGCTATAATTGCGGGAAACCAGGTCATAGGAAAAACGCTTACCCTAAAGATGACCAAAATAAAGAAACAAAAAAAGAAACTGCAGCCCCAAAAATATGTCCTAGATGTAAAAAAGAAAAAACATTAAAAAAACAAATGTAAATCCAAGTTCCACAAAGATGGAACTCCTCTGACTAAAAAGGAATCAAAAAACTAAGAGAGGGGCAACCTCTTAGCCCCACTCCAAGAGAGGAAAAAAAAACTCTTTAACAGATAAGAGTTTACTTAATCCAGATGCTCCTTGTTTTAATATAAAAAATTTACCCCGTGCGACACCGGAAAGTACAGGGCTAGACTTAATAGCTCAAAAAGACTATGTGATCTCA
>NW_026586173.1:3565841-3606484 GCF_907164565.1 Psammomys obesus | reverse complement strand
CTGTTATGTAAGTTTTGTCAGCACCAGTATCTAGGAGTCCCTTAATAAGACTAAAAATGGCTTCCAATGTGACAAAAAACACAAAATTTATTCCTTAGACATTTAAAAATAATCAGGGACATATTCAGCCTTATGTGATACCTTCTCTACCTTTTACTTTATGGGGAAGAGATTTGATACAAAATTTAAATTTAAGCCTAACTACTGTTCCTATTGATGAACAGTATTTTTCTTAGGGGCCATTGATAAAAATTTATATGCGGACAAAATACCTTAAAAAGGTAAAAATCCTGTTTGACCAAATCAATGGCCCCTTACTAAAAAAAAAATTAAGGCCATTCAAAAAATAGTTAAAAAACAATTAAATAAAAGACATTTAAAAAAAAACAATAGTCCATAGAATACTCCAATCTTTGTGGTTAAAAAAAAATCTAAAAAATAGAGATTATTACAAGACCTAAGGACAGTTAATGCGGTCATGGAAGACATGGGAGCATTACAATTAGGATTACCATCTCCGATAACAATCCCAAAAAAATGTCATCTTATAATAATTGACTTACAAGATTACTTCTTTACAATAAAACTACATCCTAAAGATTACAAAAAATTTGCTTTTACTATCCCTTCTATTAATCACAGAGAACCCTACAAATGCTATAAATGACAAGTACTTCCACAAGGAATAAAAAATAGCCCTACTTTATGCCAAAAATTTATAAATATGACAATAAGCCCTATTAAAAAATATATAAATACATATATTATTCATTATATAGATGATATACTAATGAGACATAAAGATAAAGAAATAATAAAAAAAATACTTATAGACTTGATAAAGTCTTTAAAAGACTTTAGACTGATCATTGCCCCTGATAAGATTAAAAAAAAAAAGGCCAATTAGATATTTAGGACATAAAATTCATGATCAACATTTAACATCCCAACATATACAGATTAAGAGAGATAATTTATATACATTAAATGATTTTCAAAAACTGCTAAGAAATATTAATTAGATTAGGCCATACTTAAAAATTACCACAAGAGAGTTAAGTCCTCTCTTTAATTTATTACATGGTGACTCACATCCTAAATCAAAAAGAGTCCTAAGTAAAAAAGCTATAGAGGATTTACAATTAATAAAAAAAAAAAATTAAATAAAACAAGATTACACCAAATAACTTATACCTTGCCTTGGTCTCTTCTCATTATTAAAACATCTTATACTCCAACAGGATGTTTATGACAGTCTGAGATATTAAAATGGTTACATTTACCCCATACTCAAACAAAAATTTTAACATCTTATGCTGATTTGATAGCTCAATTGATTATAAAAAAATAGATCAAAAAAAATTTTTAAAAAGACATACAAAAAATAATAGTTCCATATTTCAAAACTCAATTTAAATACTTGTTACAAAAAAATAAAAATTAGAGACTAGCTCTAACAAGATATACAAAACAAATTAAATATCATTTGCCAAAACATCCAATACTAAAATTTGTTAAAGAGACTAAAATATTGTTCCCCGAAAAATGCTCCATAACGCCCTTAAAAACAGCTTTTACTATTTTTACTGATGGGTCAAATAATGGTACTACAGCCGTCTAAATAAAAGGAAAACCACCTATAGTTTCTCATACTAATAAGACATCTGCTCAACAGACTAAACTAGTTACGGTTACTTTGGCTTTTCAACATTTTCCACAAAAGTTTAACCTTTATACAGATTCTAAATATATAGTCAGCCTGTTTCCTACTATTGAAACAGCTTTAATAACGGACACTACAAAAATTAAAAAACAATTAAACAATATACAACATTTAATTCATAAAAAAAATTTTTTTATAAGACACATCCAGGGACACATGTCTTTACCTGGACCTTTAACTTATGGTAACTATATGACAGATTATTTTACAAGACCTGTCCAAATTAATAATATATTAAAAGCTAAACAAAATCATGCCTTACATCATCAAAATGCTAATGCTTTAAGATACCAATTTAAAATTACCAAGAAACAGGCTAGACAAATTATAAAAAATTATAATACATGTCCACCTGCTAGACAGGTACAAAAGATGAGAGTTAATCCTAAAAGATTAAAACCAAGACATTTATGACAAATAGATATAACACATTGTCCTCAATTTAAAAAACTCTGTTTTATTCATATATGTATAGATACTTACTCACATACAATCACTGCCTCAGCGAGGACTAAAAAAGCGATAAAAGATGTCTTATAACATTTAATTATGTCTTTTAATCTATTAAAAAAACCGATAAAGATTAAAACAGATAATAGACCTACCTATTGTTCAAAAGCTTTTAAACAATTTTGTGAAACTTGGGGAATATTACATATAACAGATATCCCCCATAATCCTCAAAGACAGGCTATAATAAAAAGAGCTCATCAAGATTTAAAAAGACAAATACATAAGTTAAAAAAAGCTCATAAATACTTCTCTCCACATCATCTTTTAAGTCATACATTATTCACATTAAATCATATAAATGTTAATGACTAAAAAATATCTAAAATAAAATTACATTAAAATCCTAAAATAAAAACTATAAAACCTTTAATAAAATAAAAAGATTTACTAACTGGTGCCTGGAGAGGCCCAGATCCCCTTATAACTTCAAGAAGAGGATATGCTTATATATTTCCACAAGATGAAGACTCTCCCATCTAGATCCCAGACCGCCTCATCAGACACTCCTCGCCGTCAAAATCACAACCAAAAAAAGATAAAGAGACTACAACAAAAAATAAAAAGGCTTGCTATGATGACAACAAACAAGTCAACACTCCTTCCTACACTACAACAGATGACAGTCCTCTTAAAAAAGAGAAAAGATATAATACTAACAGTGAAAAAAACACCCTCTCTGGCTAATATTTTTCTTACATATATACTTTTACTCTCAGCTGCTCCTACTCACGGTGATTCATATTGGACATATGTCCCTAAACCTCCCATGGTTCACCCAATAAGCTAGACTAAACCAAAACATATTAAAGTTATGACTAATGTGACAAAAATTTTGGGGGGAACTCCAGTTTTAACTACTGAGAAAAAATATTCCTCTATATTTTCCTATGAGGACAAATCAGACTCCGCCCCAATCTGCCTTGGCCTTTCAGAAATCTCAGTGCCTAGATGTTTACCAGTTTCCTATAGAACATTTGTGACTGACACACTAGATCCTAATGATCAGACAAAGAGGTTAATATAAAAACTACAAATTAAGACTCTGAGATGGTATACAATAAATAAAACATTTAGTTGATATGAGGAGGTTCCTTTACCCGATTATACAAAAATTTATTATAATCCAGATATCCCGTGGGTTTATAATAAACAATATCCTAATTGGCTTTCTTACAGATTTAAAATAAGAAAAATGCCCTTTAAGATCACAGACACAAAAAAAATTATTTGAGATTTCTCTACATCTTCCCCGTTTAGGGATAGTTCTATTTATTTTAAAAAATATGCTTATAGATATAATAATTATAAACCCGATAGTGTTATTTATAGATATTTTCACCTAGATTTATAAAACCAATATAGATATCAAAACATCAAAATAAAACTAAGATTCAACCTAAATTATTTAGATTAGCTACAGCCATAGACATAATATTATTAAAAAAACCTAAGGCTACTACTTCTAAAGCTATTTCTATGAGAACATGCGTCCCATACCCTTATAAAATTGTTTTTTTAAAAAGCCAAGACCGTTTCTCTATAATAAAAATTTCTGAGGTTTCTTATCATATTACCTATACTACATATATATTAACTAATTATATAAAAAGTTCTTTAAAAAAATATAATATTCTGTTTTTAATAAAACGGCCAGCTTATGTTATGCTCCCTATAAGGTTAAAAAAATCCTGATATAAAGATACCGGGTTAATGGTTATAAAAAAATTTAGTGCCTTGCTTAGACCAAAAAGATTTATGGCTACTTTAATTTTAAAAATTACAGCTTTAATTGCCATTTTGACCTCCTTTGCGGTTTCTACTACAGCCTTAATAAAAAATATACAAACGGCTCATTATGTCAATGATATACATAAAAATATATCTACCATCTTAGCTAAACAATATATTATAGACAAAAAGATAAAAACAAAAATAAATACTTTAAAAAAATGGTTTTAGCTATGAGACAAGATATAGCTAATATTAAGATAAAAATGTTAACTAAATGTCATACAGCTTATAAATATATCTACGTGACTCCAACGAAATATAATATTTCTGATGATTAAAACAAGACAAGGGCTCATTTATTAAGAGTTTAAAAAGATAATGATTTAACACATGATTTTAAAAAAATTCAAAAACAAATCTCAAAAGTTAGTCAAGCCCATCTAAATAAATATGGTTTTAAAAATCTGACAAAAAAATTATACGATAATATAAAAGCTCTTAATCCCTTACATTGGTGACATTATATAATTATTGCTGCCGTTACATTCGTGGTGATCTTAATAATATTCATGGTGTTTCCTTGCCTTTTTAGAGTCATTCTCTCAGCCATTAAAACCACTCAGAGAGATATCAAAAAATTTCGTCTTAAAAACAAAAAACCGAAAACTGCCACGTCCGTCTCGCCAACTACACAGGCTACAACAGCCCTATAACAAGCTTGATAAAACCTATAAAAACATAAAGTTCTCCAAGGAGATAGATAAGGCTCTAAAGCCTAGACATTTGTTTAGACAAAGACTCGGGCCTCCTGAGATGAGAAAATGGCTAGGGTAACTCAGATGGCTTGGTTTCACTTTTAAATTTCTGCTTTGTCTCATAGCGATTACACACCCTTCTTAAAAAAAAATAGAGACATCTTTAAAAGCCCTGTTTTCCCAAAAATCATGTCTCAATAAAAAAAATTCAATTCATTAAGACTGGGCTTAAATCAACTCTTAAAAATGCTATATATAACAATTCTGATAATATTTTCAAGTAATCAGTTACAAAATAATTCTAGTTTACCACTAAATTTAGCTTTACTTTATCTTCCCAAAATAAAAACATATTCTGTTCCAAATAGCTAATACAGTTAATAAACCTTATGATAATACATAACATAAAAAAAACAAGAGATAAAAAACAGAGATAGATGTCTATAAAAGTTATAAAGCCTAAAAAAAACATTTTAAAAACGTTTAAAATCAAAGACAAGATTAACATAAAAATGTCTATACTGAGCCTAACGATCTAAAACTTGTCCCGCTATGGTCTTGATCAGAGATTAAACAAGGTTAATTGATTACGCTTGTTATGATAATATCAGCCTTTTTTAGTTAAACCTTTGACCTTATGGTCTTTTCTTAAAAGTTATGTTTGATGACTATCTATACTACGTGGCCACCTATCTTGACACACTTACAAATTCCTCTTAATGGTTTTTTCTGACTATATAAATTAACTACTAAAACAATAAAGTTTTACAACAACATAAAAACTCACTGAGTCTGTGTTGTCTGTCGTGCCAAATCCTTCCCTCCTGGGATCTTCCAAGGACCCTAAATCAGACTTTACCCTGACCTCCTGGGCCGGTCGGTGACACCTTGATACTTCCTCTGCCCATCAGATGAGGCCATTGCTCTTGAACTCAGCCTCTGGTTCTTGAGACACAGGCAGAACACATCTAGACTCTTTGCAAGAATATAATCCAAATGGGCTCTAGTCTAGTTCTCCATAGACTTTTCTCTGAAACCTCCTGGGCTGGCTCTTCACAGTTTACTTTTTTCTCCACATTCTGACCTTCCAAATTTCTACCAGAATGGCTGGTTCAGTCCTGCTTTGGCATTCTAGGTCTTTCCTACCCCAAATTTCCAAACACATTCTACCACATTCCTCTTAGAATCCAGTTCCAAAGTCTTAAAAAAATCCTAGAAGATCAGATTTAACATAGCAAGAACTCCATTTTTGGTACAAACTTGTGACTTTGTTCTTTTTCCTGACCAAAACAACAGCAACAATAACAACGACCACACCACTACCACTGCCAACCCCAACAAAAACAATCAGTGACAAGAAACCCAACTAATGGAGAAAGGACATGTTTTGGCTTACATTTCCAAAGAGATTTGGTCCACTATGGTGGGAAATATAAGGCATCAGGAAGGAATCGTGATGTCAGGAGCAGGAACTTGTCTGCTCACACTATGAATATTCAGGAGGTAGAGGGGGGAGCAGGGTATGAAGACTTGGTTCTCTATCATTGTTCTGCCACACATTGTCATATCCCAGAACAGTGAGCTGTACTGTGGTATAGGATCACAAGAATATGGCTGCTTCTGTACAGTTATATGCATAGGAGATTACAGCCAAAGAAGGTAAAGACAAGCATGGGGAAAGGTAGGTTGAAAAGCTGCAGATGTGTCTTTTAATAACACTTCTTGCATTTTCAATACAAAAAGACAAAAAGTCATAAAATTAGAAGCTGTGGAATATGGCCTTCATGATGAGGTGTTAGAAGCTAAAAATCCTGTATTAGACAGTGTCTGATTACTCTGTAACGTGCCATCGTCTCAGTGGTGCCCCTCTATTGTCAGTGAAGAGTTCTCTATAACTGTTAGTTCTTGCTGTTCAAGATGGGGGTCTCACCTTGTAGCCCTGGCTGGCCTCATAGAGACCCACCTGCCCCTGCTTCCTGAGTGCCACTGATGTAATTATTAAATGCCTGAAGATCTGTTTTACTCACACAAATGACAGTTTGTGTGAGTTTCTGAAGCAGGGTGGCTCTCCCTCTGTTACCATGAGTCTCTCTCTCTTTTCAGTCAGTGACTCAGATGCTCACAGCTTACTTGTCACGCCTTTCAACTATTGCTGGCAACAAGATCAACTGTGGGCCGGCCCTCACCTGGATGGAGGTATCTGATCATCTCTGATAAAATTTATTCTAAAATTATTACTTAAGGAAGTTGTTAGAAATTTGATAGTGGACGAGTTTTACAAATAAAGTATTTTCTTATTTTCTAGGATTAGTGACTGATGGTTTTCATTTTAATTTGAATATATATGGGTGTTTTACTGACATGTATGTCTGTTGCTCTTTCTGTGTGTCATGCCCCAAAGGGCCCAAAGAGGGCTTCAGATGCTCTGGTCTTAACATTACATGGGGTATGAGCCACCATGTGGGTGCTGGGACTCAGTCCTTACAAGACCAGCCAGTGCTCTTAAATGCTGAGATATCTCTCCAGCATGGTATCTGATATTTTGTTATTAAATATTTCTCTTTAATTTTCAAAAATATTATTAATTATTTAATTAAAATTTTATATATATATATCTTTCCTCTCAGTAAAAATTGTAAGGAGGGTAAGAGGGAACCAGGCGTGCTTGCACTAAGAGCATGACTTTGCTATTATTAGTTGATGATCTTGGAAAATAATTTAACTTCTCTAAAATTACATAATTAATTTCTCCACTTTTTCATTTTTATCTTTAAGTGAAGGTAATGATAGTGTACGTTAGAATTATGAAAATAAAATTAAATTGTATACATTATGTTCACAGCACACAGATTGCCACAACTTGGCTACCTAATAAGTGATAGAGTTCTAAAGGTTTTTGTTACATTTTGGGACATACACGTGCTGCAGAGCCTGCATTTGGAAAGTAGAAGACATCTTGCAGAAGTTGTCTTCTGTCCTTCCACCGTGTGGGTCCAAAGGGATCAAACTTACCTGATCAGGCTTGTTGGCAAGTGTGTTTATCTGCCGAGCTGTCTTGCTGGCCCCTGTAAATTACAGGCTATATATATATATATATATATATATATATATATATATATATATATATATAAAGTCTTTTGGGGCTTATCATCTTTCTAAATTGAATTTTCATTTATGGGTAGACAAATCCTATGTCGTTAAACATTCTGTGGTACTGTATTTTTATTGTAGATTGACAATAAAGGAAACCATCTTCTAGTTCATGAGGAGTCATCTATCAACACTCCTGCTGTTGGTGCTGCCCATGTTATCAAGCGGTATACTGCTCGGGCCCCTGATGAACTGACCTTAGAGGTAAATAAATTAGAAAGTGTTCATTGTTCTCTGGCCGTTGCTACCTTTATAGCCTGTCTCTAGTTGTTTTAATAATTCACTTAATAAAAAAAAAATAGAGGCATGGGATTTTTCTGTAGTCCTTTTATTTTAGCCTGGAAAACTTTCTAAATTTGTTTAAATGAGTATAATCATCCTTCAGCTTTCAGTGTCATGGTCTCCCATTTCTACCAGGAAGTCATCCTTGGTCTATCTCCATGGGAACTGAATACTCCAGTGAAGGGTTGGATGCCATTCAGAACAGCTCTCATCATATCACTGACATGCAGTCATGGTTTTGTCTTTCTGTTCATCTCAGCAAACAGTGTCTAGGGTTTATTTGGAAAGCTTAGTTATCAAAGGAGAGGCTAAGAGGAAAAAAAGGAGTATTTCTTGGTATCATATGCAAAAGGAGGGGGTTTAAGTTTTTTCCCCTAAAAATACATATTGACTGATATGAGACAATAAGTGCTAATAGTTTTTTATATACCAGTGAGCTATGTAACATCCATTTGTTGCAACTCCATTCATAATAACCAAGTTATGAAATCAGTCCAGCTGTTTATCTGCAGATAAATGAAGAAAGAAAATGTATATGTGCACAATTAAGTTTTATTCAGCTGTGAAAAAAAACCAATATTATGTCATTTTCAGGTTAATGGCGGGAATGGAAGCTATCATTTTAAGTGAAATAAGCTAGACTCCGAAAGACAATTATTCACATTTTCTTTCATATATGGAATATATGGAATCTAGAATTAAATATGTTTGCCTATTAACTATCAGATACGAAAGTGGAGGGAGTCTATTTGTCAGAAAGAAAACCAGTTGGGGATAGGGTAAGAGACAATAATGGAAAATGAATATGATCAGAGGACATGGTGGACATGTATGAAAATATAATAAAATCCATTCTTTTGTATAGCAAACGAAAGCTAATAAAAATTGAAAAAATAGAACGTCAAAAATCAAATTGTTTATTATGAAGATGCAAAGTTTGATCATGCTGAGGGCTGAAACATGTCTATCTGATTTTCATTTTAATTGTCTATATTTATGATAGTTCTTTGTGTATAATAAGCAATCAGTAAATGTGTATTTATTGAGCAAATAAAAGAAGAATGTAGCAGTTTTACAGAATAGAATAAGAACTGTTCTCAAACTAAACTGTTAGGCTTTGCATATCAAATGCAAATATTAAAAGATGCCATGATTCTTAACAAACATGACTTTGAAGATTGTATATTCGTAACCCAAGAAATTAGTGTAAAGGTAAAAAGACAGATACTAGAATATAATGCTGTCATGTACTTAGCCTGTCAGCTATCAGCATTTTTCTTTATGTTGATTCTTACTCTGGGATTTATCTATACTGAAAAATGATATTTTGTCATAAAATAAATTTCTGTTAAGAAATGCCAGGCATGTGGCACATGCCTCTAGTCCCAGCACTGAGGCCATACTGTCTATGTTGTGAATTCTACAATATCTATAGCTACTTAGTGAGACCTCTCAATAGATAGATAGCTAAGTAAATAGAATTAATTTTGAATGTTTCATTATAAGGTATTATATTACTAGACATAATAATGATAAAAGTAAAAAGCCAGTTTCATCATTTTAATACTTAATAAGTATTTTCTTATGCAATTTAATACTTATTAAAGATTATTTTAAAGTTTCTATGAACATTTCACATGTATACAGAGAATTCTGATCATATCCACCCCCATTTCTTCCTTTCGCCTCCTCCTCAGTTCTCCCCTAACACTTCCCTTTTGCAGTAACTAGTTAAGTCCAATTAGTGCTGCCCATATGTGCATTTTCCTTGATTAAAGAATATAGGTTCTATTAAATATATAATTAAAAAGTTCTGTGTATGATTTTGTTCATTTGTATAACTTAAACATTTGCCTTTTACAATGAAGAAACCTAATTCTTTAGTGGCCTATTAGTATCCTCTATTCACAGGGGAGTTATCGGCCTTTACATTTACTATGAACTCATCTCAGGCTTCTTTCTATTTGATTAAATAAGATATGTCAGGTACTCTGTGTTGTACCTGTATGTACATGGTAATCAGTATTTATAGATACTACTCTAAATATGTACATTTAATGTTATCTTTTAGAGATGACTTTGGTCTCTGATAGTAACAGCAGGATCAAAGTTCAAAAGCTCTTTAACTGATGTCTCAGTAAAATCAAAGTACTGTTGAGTCAGAAATGAATTGATATTCATAACCCAAGCCTCCTGGCTTTGCTAACTAGATTAAAGTATATGTTGTTTGCCTCCATAATTATTTGGCTGTCAGTTTCCACCAGCATCATAAAAGAACGCCATGCAAAATTTATACTGAATGCCTTTTGTTTGCACCATGGTAAAGCAAAAGGGTCCTAAGGTGGATACTGTTCTAACAGAGGTAGTGATGATGGAGTGATACCTGGCTTTAAAGTGTCTTATACTGGGGCTAGAGAGATGATACAGAGATTAAAAACACTGGTTGCTATTGCCAGGACCAAGATTCAGTTCCTAGATCCCATATGATGGTTTACAACCATCTATAATTCCAATTCCAAGACATCTGATGTCCTTTTCTGATCTCCGCAGGTACCAGAAACACACAGGGTTTGCGTATATTCATATGGCAAACCATTTGTATGCAGAAAAATAAATAAATCTTAAAAAAAAAACCATATTGCGCCAAAATCTGGTGTTTTGCAATTTCTGCATGTCTGTTAGCTGGATCATTTTTGTGCTACTTAACTTTCAGTTGAATACCCTTTAGTAAAAATAAGACTATTAAAAGTAATTTTAAAAGTCAGTATGTTTTCCCAGAATTTATTAAATCATGAAATAGTACTTTCCCATTTTATACAATTATCTTAATTATGATATAACAATTGGTTTAAAGTTTACCAAAAATGTTTTACCTAAATTTTTAATTCTTGTAGGTGGGAGACATTGTTTCTGTTATTGACATGCCTCCCAAAGTATTGAGTACATGGTGGAGAGGCAAGCATGGATTTCAGGTAAGCAACAAAGACACTGAATGTGAGAAAGCTCAAAAAACATTTTCTACATGTTTCCTTAGTGTAGCTGTTCACAAGATGTGCCCAGAGATGTCATCATAAATGTTTGCAGCGGTGGCAAGATGTGGGTGATGGTGGTGTTAGCCTTGATTCCTGCATCTGGTTGTGTTGTGCCGGCTTTTCTCCCTCTCCCCTGAACTGGCTAATGTCAGAGGGAGCACAGTCTTGGGCCTGAACACTACCTTCCAGGTGATCAGAACTATGGAACTGCTTTGCTTCTAACTGACTTAAATATCGATTCACATATGCTTTCCATTAGAATTTTCTAATTATCAAATTTTTCTATAAAAATGAGTTATTACAGTGTGTTGAGGGAGGACAGAACAGTAGAATTGGAAGCTGTCTCATTTATCTTTTCCACATATGCTTCAACAGGTTGAGACTTGACAGTGGCATCTTTTAGCAATCCATACTTTTAACCACTTGGACCATTTCATCACAATACGTCTTAATGATCTTACATGAATATTTATATGACCTTATCTTTTAAAACTGCATAGAGTAGCCTCTGAAAATGTCTTAAATTATATTTTTAATCTGTACCCTGTGGGTGTTTTTTCCCCTTGGGGTCTTATTGCTGGTAGCTGTGGTTTCTCTTTGAAACTGTTTCAAAAACATTATATAAAGTATATTATAGAGTTAGAGATTTGTTAGCTATTATGTAACTATTTTAATCTTTACTTATTCAGAAATTTTGATTATTAGCTTTTTATGAAATGTGCATATTTAAAACATTAATATTGTTAAAAGAGTGCAAAATGATAGTTGATTGTGAACTTCGGTGCTAGTCTGCTTGGATTTTGTTCTATGCTATCTGGGCTGTATCCTATCAAGTGGAGACCACTTTTGTAATTGGAGTTTTCCATTTTTTCAGTGCTCTGAGTAATAATGATTTTGATAAAATATAAAACTGGGTAGGAGACTTAATTTTTCCTGTTAAGGGGTCAGTTCTTGGCCCAGGGAAATGGCTTAGGAGGCAGAGGTATCTACTGTCAAACTTAACAGCCCTAGTTTAATCCCTGGGGTCTGCATAGTGAAAGAGAGAACCAACACCCAGAAGTTGACCTGTCTTCCACCCATATGCCCTGACATGCGTTCACGTGCATTTGTGAGTGTGGCTCAAATAAATAAATGCTAAAAAACAGAAGTGACCAAAACCAAATTGGCTTTCAAAAGAACCGAACTTTGGTCTTAACGTTATTATCTGCTTTATTCTGCATTGTCTTAGATGTGTTATTTGTTTCTTTTGGACTTAAGTCTCATATTAAAATCAGAGGTTCTGCTTATAATTTTCATTCTGTTTTAACATCTTGGTTATATAATGATATTAATAGGAGCAGTTTTTCCTTATTTATATAGCAATTATGTGTTGAGTGGTGCAGGCATAGACTACTCTCCTCATTATTTTATTAAGGCCTGTACAGATTAGTTTCTCAGGCTTATTGAAGTTACAGGAGACTGAAGAGATGGCTCAGGAGTTAGGAGCACATACTGCTCTTATGGAGACCCAAGTTAAGTTCCCATTACCCACATCTGGTCATTTTTGATCACCTTTAATTCAGCTCTACTGGATCTGGTGCCCTTTTATGGAGTTTGTGGGCACCTCTATCCACATGCTCAAAGATAGCCCCCCATATATATATATTTATTTATTTTAAATCGTTTTATAAAAATAAACAGTTAGTATACATTAACAAGTTTAAAACTAGTAAAAATTTAATTTATTACCAGAATGTATTCAGATAAAGTTGTTTGTTTATTTTTTAATTTTAATTTTATTTTTATTTCAGTTTATTCACTTTGTATCCTAGGTGTAGCCCCCTCCCCCATCTCCCTCTTCTTCTTCTATGCCCCTCCCACAGGCCAATGATAGAGGAGGTCCTCCTCCCTTTCCATCTGACCCTAGTCTATCAGGTCTCATCAGGACTGTTTATTTTGGAGGCAGGGTCTTTCTACGTAGGGAAATAGCCTTGTCTTTCTGGGAACTTACTATGTAGCCCAGGCTGGCTTTGCACTCAGGGATATGCCTGCTTCTGTATCCCAAGTGCTGGAATAAAAAGCATGTTCCACCGTGCTCAGGAAAAAAAAATAATAAGATTTTCATTTGATGATCAAATCTTGTTCATATGGAGTTTTCACTTTCCTTGGCCTCAGGAAAGCACCTCAGTCTGTAGATACATTGGAATCTCCTCTAAGAACAGCAGTTGATGAGGTGCCTATAAAACCAAGAACAGATCTTCAAATGTCACTGTCAAAACTTTTAAAAAGGAGCCCAGTATTTTAAGAACAGACTCTACTCAGCTCATTATTTCTTGCTGTTTCTACACCAGTCATTGGGAAGAGTGCATATGGCCAACTGCATGGAGGAATATGAGTGGGAAAATGTGTTGGACATCTTTGAAGAAGTGTTACTTGGCATTTTTATTCAGTTTTTTTAAATTAAAAAGTCTTTCAGGTAGTTATTACCTCCCACTGTTATGGAAGGAGATGGGTTTTTTTTTTTGTTTGTTTGTTTGTTTGTTTTTGTTTTTTTGGAGGTTTGATAGTTCATTAAAGAACTAGAGTGCCACATCAGTGAATGATGGATAGGGCCAAGACGCAAAGTCAAGTTTATATATCCCATTGCCTGAAGAGCACCAAGTAGATTTCTAGAATTACTCTCTCCTTTTATGAACTTTCTACTTCAGTTTTTATGCTCTAGAAAGAAACATTCAACCAGCAAGAAATGCAGTAAAGGTTGGCCAGCAATATCGTGGGGCATATACCCGTTTATTGGTGTACTGCTGTCATTGTGCGCTGGCTTTTATATAAGCTTAATGCATTGTGTGCTGGGGAGGGTCTTTCTGCCAAGCTCTTTCTCCCTACTCTTGTTAGATATTTTTGAATTTTGAAATGTGTGGGCCGCCGCAGAGGTAGTAACTACTCCAGATTACTAGTGGGCCCTATTTACGTAGGTAAGTATACTGTAGCAAAACCTACCCAAATTCTGTAATTGTTAAAAGCATTTAACAGTTTAAAGGTATTAGAGGAATGCATTCTTTTTTTTTTGTAGTTTTTATTTTTATTAATTATAGTTTATTCACTTTGTATTCCCCTTGTAGCTCCCTCCCTTCTTCCCTCCCAATCCCACTTTTCCTCTCCCTTCTCCACCCATGCCCCTCCCCAAGTCCAGTGATAGGGGAGGTCTTCCTCTCCTTCCTTCTTTTTTTGTTTTGATATATTTTTTTATTTTTTTATATTAATTACAGTTTATTCACTTTGTCTCCCAGCTGTAGCCCCCTCCCTCCCTCATGCCCTCCCAATCCTACCTTCCCTCCCTTATCTCCTCCTTTCCCTTTTCTAAGTCCACTATGGAGAGGTCCTCCTCCCCTTGCATCTGACCCTAGCTTATTAGGTCTCACCAGGGCTGGCTGCAATGTCCTCCTTTGTGGCCTAGCTAGGCTGCTCCTCCCACGGGAGGGGGGGGGTCTGGTGAGGTCAAAGAGCTAGCCATAGAGTTCATGTCAGAGACAGTCCCTGTTTCCCTTACTAGAGAACCCACTTGGATACTGACCTGCCATGGGCTACGTCCGAGCAGGGGTTCTAGGTTATATCCATGCATGGTCCCTGGTTGGAGAATCAGTTTCAGACAAGCCCCTGTGCCCAGATATATTTGGTCCTTGTGGATCTCCTGTTCTCTCCATGTCTTATTAACTCTCTCTTCTTTCATATGATTCCCTGCACTCTGCCCAAAGTTTGATTATGAGTCTCAGCATCTGTTTGATACACTGCTATGTAGAGTCTTTCAGAGGCCCTCTGTGGTAGGCGCCTATCCTGCTTCTCGTTTTTCTCCTACTTCCAATGTCCATCTTATTTGTCTTTCTAAGTAAGGATTGATCTTCTTACCCTGGTCCTCCTCCTTGTTTAGCTTCCTTAGTTGTACAGATTTTAGTATGTTTATGCTATCTTATCTTATAGGTCTAGTATTCACTTATAAGTGAGTATATACCATGTGTGTCTTTCTGCCCCTGGGATACCTCACTCAGGATGATCTTTTCTAGTTCCCACCATTTGCCTGAAAATTTCATGATTTCTTTGTTTTTAATTGTTGAGTAGTATTCCATTGTGTAAATGTACCACAGTGTCTGTATTCATTCCTCAACTGAGGGACATCTGGGTTGTTTCCAGGTTCTGGCTATTACGAATAAAGCTGCTACAAACATGGTTGAACAAATGTCCTTGTTGTGTACTTGAGCATCTTTTGGATATATGCCTAGGAGTGGTATAGCTGGATCTTGAGGTAGCAGTATTCCTACTTGTCTGAGAAAGCACCAGATTGATTTCCAAAGTGGATGTACTAGTTTGTATTCCCACCAGCAATGGAGGAGGGTTCCCCTTTCTCCACAACCTCTCCAGCATGTGATGTCATTTGAGTTTTTGATCTTAGCCATTCTGATGGGTGTGAGGTGAAATCTCAGGGTCATTTTGATTTGCATCTCCCTGATGGCTAAGGACACTGAACATTTCTTTGTTTTTCTGCCATTCTTCAATCCTCTACAGAGAGTTCTCTGTTTAGCTCCGTACCCCATTTTTTAATTGGATTACTTGATTTGTTGCTTTTTAACTTCTTGAGTTCTTTATATAGTCTGGATATCAGCCCTCTGTCAGATATAGGGTGGAATGCATTCTTTATAGAACACTTTTTGTCACCCTTTTTAGGCAGTCAATATTTAGGGTTTTAAATTTTTCTAATATATATTATGTAATGTAAATTATGTTGAAGTGCCTTGTATTTCGTACATTTTATATAGATAGGTGATAAAAATTCAGAAGGTAAAGAGTAGTGTGTATGTGTGTGTGTTCATTCTGTTTTGACAAGGTTACTTTTAAGGTTTATTCATTGCTTTATTTGTATATTATGTACTATACTTGTTTTCTAGGGCTATCATATTGACATACCACAGACTGGTGACGTTAATACCAGAAATTTATTTTCACAAGGTTCTGGAAGTTAGAAGTCCATGACTAAAGAGATGTCAGAGTTGGTTTCCTCCAAGCTCTGTTTCGTTGGCTTGCAGATAATTTTCATCTTATTTTATCCTAACGTGGCATTTCCTCTCTATGTGTCCTAATTGCTTTTCTAAAAAATAAAGATAAAGATTAGGTCATACCTGTATGAGCTCATTTGACCTTAATTATATCAATAAAAGCTGTTTCTAAATGTAGGCTCATTCTAAGATATTTAAAGATAGAGTTCAACATAAAAATTTTGGAATGATACAGTTAAAGCCTCTAGGCTTGGACTTTTAAAACCTACTTTATTTGGGGTTCATATACAGCTCTATCTCCCTTCAAACTGACACTAGGTAGGAGAGAAAGAAGGTTAGTAGGGACAGGGCAGATAGACCTTTTTAGACTTAGTTCTTTGGGGTGATTCCACTCTTTGTTGTCAGGATTCCAATAGTCCAGCAAACAGAAAATAGTGAACAGCAATGGTAAACAGCAGCAGTGGCACAAATCAGCAGCAGCTTCATTGAAGCATTCTCAAGCATTTCTCTCTAGGACCACCTTAAAGTGTTCTCTTTCTCTCTCTGTCTCTGTCTCTGTCTCTCTCTGAACTCCTATTTATTTCTTCTCAGAGTAGTCCTAACAAGGATGTTTTACAGCCTGCCAAAACCGTGACCCCTGCATGAGGTAGTTTCCAGCTTAGAAAGATCATACACCCTCTCACAAGGCTGTTATTAGCTGACAAAGATCATGTACCTCTCATGAGGCTGTTTTCAGCTGTGGATAAACTAAAAGCATTCCTGAATCCCACAGTTGGGATTACAACAAAAACATATTGATATGACATAACCAAAACTTCCTCTACAAAAGCATAGTACAGTGGATGACAACTAGTCCTGAATGGAGATAATAGGTTCACTTTAGGAGTGGTATAACTTACACACATATTTGATAGGGAGTACAGTATTGTATAAGTTCCCAGGACAAAGATAGTTATTGGCCATGACTGCTAAGAGATTGGAAAGACTGCTGGGTAGGTATCCTGCCTTACTCCTGTCATCAGGAGCATCTGAGCAAGGTCTGTGTCAGGCTCACAGGCTAGCTTCCGGCCTTCCTTATTGTGGCAGAAGTCCCTGTGGCATTGGACACTGTGCTTCAAGGCACAGAGGGCAAACAGGCCTAGTACCCTCTTCAGTGTTTCCTGTGAATGGTAGTTGTAGAGTCAGCTAGATTCTCTGGAAATCTTGCAGGAACTCCTGAAGCAATGCTCAGGTGACTTGTTGAAGTCTTTGTCAGAAGGAATGGGTACACTGACCATACATGAAGAGTACATCTCAGTCAGCTTGTGGTTACATGCTGCCTCTGCACATGGAGCCTGTCGACACTCCCTAGAGAAGGAACTGTGACAGTTTGCTTGATAGAGGTATATAGAAAGTGAAGGGCATGGCTTTTTGTAGGATCGCTATCACTTGGTTCTTCATAGAAATATTGGTTACTATGGACAAATGACCCAAAGAGGGGTAGAGAGGAACAAGACCTTAGGCTGCAGCTCCCAGTCTGAAGACAAAGTCTGCTAGTACATCATTCTCTGAACACTGCTGGGGACATCTCTGAAAAGTCCACTATTTCAGAAGTTCTGCTTGGCTTCATGAACTTTCTCTGTTTGTCAAGTTTCCGCCTTAGCTCCTTTCTGACCATACGCAATGATAGGATTGATTTCCACATGGAGCTCTTATCTTGTAATTTCTGTGAACTAGCTGTGCAGTTGCTCTGTGATGAAATTATTTTATTTCCATTTATAAAAATAGCTAGACTTGATTTTAGTAAATCAAGTTTTAGCCTAGAGTTTTGACTTTAGGCTAAGAGAACAAATAGTTTCACCTAATCATTTACTGCATACTGTTCTCATTACTTATTTTGTGGTTTATACTGCATTGAATATATGGCAAGCACAGACCTTTGCCAACCCTGGGCTGTTTGCAAAGATCACCTGCAACACACAATAAGCATTCTTTCTAGAAAGTGGTCTGAGGTGATCTACAGGTTGGATAGAGATAAGAGTACAGTCTTAGTTCCTGTCCAGCAACATCCAAAGACCAATTTCTGTCTTGGTTTATATTACAATTAATGAACTAACATTGATTTGCTATTTTAATTATATTCAGTGTTAAAATTAGGATATATAGTGTTAGTGTATATTCTGTGGGTTTTGACAGAGCATATCTATTGGTTATTACAGTTTTCTACAGAATAGTTTAATAATCCTATAACTATCCTATCTGTCACTTATTCCTTACATCTTTGAAACCCTGGTAAACAAAGATCTTTTACTGTTTCATAGTCTTACATGTTCTAGCACACTGATAGTTGTAGTCATAGAATTCATACACATAAATACTTCTTTTATTTTCATGCCATGCAGCTCATTTGTTTATTGTGTTCTTCAAAAAAAGAAACAATCTCCATTATTCAGTGTTATAGATTAGCCATAGTTTATGTTTTTATTCATTTACTGAAGGACACCTTGTTGTTTCTGTGTTTTGATGAGTGTGAGTAAAGCTATTATGTCTACTTGTAGGTTTGTGTAGATTTAAAGCTTGTAAGTCCTTTGGTTACATTACCAGGTAGTATGGTTGTGGGATCACATAATAAGAATTCGTTTAGCTTTTTAAGAAAAGACCAGTGTCTTCCAGAATGGCTATGCCAGTTCACATTCCCACCAGCTATATGGGTTCTTGCTGCAAAGCTTTCTTGTTCCTGTTTGACAGCAGTCAAGTTTTGAGGGCTTATTCATCACTCTAGGCATTTAATGAGGCTGCAGGGCTGTCTTAACACTTAAAGTCTTACTGTTATTCTGCTGACAGTTGCTCTTTCTACACTGTCTTTGTCTCTGATGAATCAACTTTACTGTGTATAAGAATCACTAGGGAAATATCCTAAAATTGATTCCCAGGACTAAAGCCCCCAAATTCTGCCTCAGTATTTGTGGGGTCAGATGTCAGACCATGTCTGGTGTGTTTTGTCTCTGTGTGTACTAGGTAAACTTAGGTAGTCAGCCAGTAGCTGATTAAGACTAGCAATTTGCTAAATTATGTTCAATGCAGTGTCCTAGCCAGACCATCATTTTGTTGTGGGAACAGAAGGGTAAATTCATCCATGTGTTTAAATATACCAGGACTCTCTTTTCTTTAAACTTCTGGGAGTAGGAAGTGTTAAAATATATTAACTACAATGATTTTAAGTTATGAAGTGTGTGGTTTTTGTCTTCTAAGGAGTATATTGAATCTTTTACCTTTGTTTTCTATGGTTTTCATCATATTATATACTTCAGGTGGAAAAGAAGCCTTCACTGTTTTAAAATGACTGGCAAAAATCACTCTCAGATTCATGTTCCTAGGCAAAGAACACTCTTGGGATTGTGGCGGAAGGCCTTAGATCTTTCCCCTTAGGTAAAAGGCATTATACAAGCATAGTAGTGAACATGTTCGGTCATTGTTATTTTAAGTGCAATGTTCTCAGGGGGTATTTGTTTTTGTCTTGGGGATAAGGCTCCACTTGCATCAGAACAGCCTGAGAAATGTGTTAAAACCAGGTGTTGGTACCAGTATCTCAGAATATGGAGAAGGAGACTGAGCTTTATAACACGTTCCACAGGTGATTTTCATGCAGATGTGAAGCCCACTGATTCAGCCGCCTCTTGTTAACCCTGTGCAGATATGGAGGGAATACAGTTCAACAGTTGTTCTGTCTTTAACTCATGGGAATCTTCCTTATATACATTGGCAGTGTGGTTAATCTAGAAGATAAAATCCCGATTAGTGGTGACAGCATTTTGGTATACTTGTGTTCTCTTCTTAGGTCTCCACAAGGTCCTCAAGGATCACATCTATTATTTTTCAGTTTACTCCAGAACACTGTGTGAATGTTTCTGTGCACAAAAACCCAAAGCAATTTGCAAACATCAATACTGTCTTTTCCCAAGAGTTTAATGGATTTCTGTGTAACTGATTATCATAAAAATATAGGTACTTGGGAATCTTGTCTCTCTAAAAAAGCAACACCTTTTTATAACTCAAAATCAAATAATGCAAATGTTTCTTTTCTGAATAAGTAATGAGAAATCATATTAATAAACAATGAATTTTATATAGAACATCACATATTTTCAGGAGCAGAGGGAATACATAATACAATAGAAGTCATTTCATAAGTGCATATGTAAGCTATTGCAAATGCTTTTCACTAACCTTTAATTCTCACAACTTTGGGTACAGAGTTCTTTCATCACACATCAACAATAGGCTGAAAAACAGCCTATTGTTGAATTTAGAGTTTACATGGAAACAAGCTTCTGGGTAAGGAACAGATAGGTCACGGCAACTAATAGCAGTAGTTTGCTAGTAGGTGACATTGGGCCATCTGGTTCTAAACTGTTACTTAAGTGCTAGATGTCTGGAGACAAGACTGGGGAGATGGCTCAGTGACCGGATTGCTTTATATACAAGCAAGACTACCAGAGTTCAGAAACTCAGAACACAGCAAATGCTAACTGGGTGTGTGTGGAAGCTGACTTGTAATTATAGTCTTGGAATATAGAAATGGGTTCTTCAGGGAAAGATGGCTAGCAAGGCTACCCCATGAGTTCTAGGTTTGACTTAGAGAAGGATAAGAAGGATAAGGTGGAAGAGCTACTAAGATTCCTAATGTCAACCTTGTCTCCAAAAGCACGTGTACACATGTTCTCATGCATGCTTGTGTACATGAGCACCCACACAGTTGCATACAGCCACACACATCCATACACATTCAGGCACAGCAAACACATTTACATGAAGAAAAAAATCTAGACAAAAGAAATTTAGGTACATGGTTTTTCTTCATAGAAACAGTAAAACAGGCTGTGATCTTATGCTGTTCCTTCTTCCCAAATTGATCCTAGTTAAAAATCCCCACAAACTCTTTGTGTAGAAATTGGCGTGTAGATTAAAGAATTCACATGGATATACAGAGGATGTAGGATAGGAAAACCAGGCCTGATTTGAAATACAGCTAGGTAGAGAGAGAGAGAGCTAGCACAAAGTGAAGCTCTGCAATACAAGTGCTGGATCAAGAGCTTGTGGTATTGATGCAAATAAAGACAGCTTAGTGGAACAGAACAGAATCTTGAAATAGACCCACCCATATATGGAGAAGTGATTCCAATAACCATTAGAAGTCAGTTTGCCTCCAAAATGAACGTTAGTTTATATGTTATATCAGCTGTGAAAATTGACTCAAAATAGAGCACATATTTTAAAACTCCTCAAATTAAAGAGAGGAAGATATACCATGTTTGTCTTTCTGCTTCTGGGGCAGCTCACTCAGGATGATTCTTTCCAGGTCCCACCATTTACCTGCAGATTTCATGATTTCCTTATTTTTCATTGCTGAGTAGTATTCTACTGTGTAAATGTACCACAATTTCTGCATCCATTCTTTAGTTGAGGGGCATCTGGGCTGTTTCCAGCTTCTGGCTATTACAAATAAAGCTGCTACAAACATGATTGAGCAAATGTCCTTATTGTGTACTTGAGCCTCTTTTGGATATATGCCTAGGAGTGGTATGGCTAGATATTGAGGAAGCACTATTCCTAGTTGTCTGAGAATGTTCCAGATTGATTTCCAGAGTGGTTGTACAAGTTTACATTCCCACTGGCAGTGGAGGAGGGTTCCCCTTTCTCCACAACCTCTCCAGCATGTGTTGTCACTTGAGTTTTTCATCTTGGCCATTCTGATGGGTGTAAGGTGAAATCTCACACAGTATATACTTACTCATATAGACATATAACATAGGATAAACCTACTAAAATCTGTACACCTAAAGAAACTAATCAAGAGAGAGGACCCTGAGTAAAATGCTCAATCCCCATCCCGAAAGGCAAAGAGGGTAGACATGAGGAGGAGGAGGAGGAGGAGGAGGAGGAGGAGTTGTTGTTGTTGTTGTTGTTGTTGGAGAAAACAGGAAAAAAGCTAGGAACCTGCCACAGAGGGCCTCTGAAAGGCTCTGCCCTGCAGACTATCAAAGCAGATGCTGAGACTTATGGCCAACTGTTGGGCAGAGTGCATGCAATCTTATGTAAGAAGTGGGAAATAGTAAGATCTGGAGAGGACAGGAACTCCACAAGGAGAGCAACAGAACCAGAAAATTTGAACACAGGGGTCTGCCCAGAGACTCATACTCCAACCAAGTACCAGGCATGGAGATAATCTAGAAACCCTGCACAGATGTAGCCCATGGCAGTTTAGTGTCCAAGTGGGTTACATAGTAATGGGAAGAGGGACTGCCTCTGATGTAATCTGATTGGCCTGCTCTTTGGTCACCTCCCCCTGATGGGGGAGCAGCCTTACCAGGCCACAGAAGATGACAGTGCAGCCATTCCTGATATGATCTGATAGAGTAAGATCAGAAGGAAGGAGAGGAGGACCTCCCCTATCGTGGACTTGGGGAGGAGCATGCGTGAAGAAGGGTGAGGAAGGGTGGGACTGGGAGGGGAGGAGGGAGGGGCTTATGGGGGGATACAAAGTGAATAAAGTGTAATTAATAAAATAAAATAAAAAAAAGAGAGAGGAAGAAATGTCCGTGGCTTTGGATTAGGGAAAAATTTTAAATGTAACATCAAAAGAATAATTTCTAAAATTTTTTCAAATTGTAAAATTTGTACTATTTAAAAAGCACCCTTAAAGAATAGAAAGATAAGCAAAAACTGGGAGGAAATATTTACAGTAGTTATATCTTATAAAGGACTTCTATATAGAACATACAAAGAACTCTAAAACCCACTAAGAAATGGAGCTTGGTTTCAAAGATGGGCAAGAATTAGAACATCTGCATGACCAAAAGCACCTGAATGACAAACACTTAGAGATTTACAACACCAATAATCCTTAGGAAAGTGAAGGTTAAAACAGTGAGGCCTCCATAACTCAAGTGGCAAGGTTGCAGAATTAGAAATCTGGTTGAAATGTAGGATTCCATGCCAGTTTGGTTTATAGTTTGGTGGATTTTTTGGTGAATTAATATATAACTAGTGCATTTCTTATCCATTCCATTTCTAATGAATTACCCAAGAAGAAATACTATGTTTATACTAAAGCTTAAACATGAATGTTTATAGCAGTTTTATATATAATAGTTTAAGACTATAAATATTTATATTATCCATGAATTGTAGATTAATGAATAGGCATATGATAGCATCTACACAAGGAAGTTTTACTTAGGAATGAAAAAGAATTATTTATTTATGCATGTGGCAGCATAAATGATCTTCAGAATAGTTATGCTGTGTGGAAGAAGACAGGTAGTACAACTTCATTCCTATGAAGTTATAGACAATTCAAAGTAATAAACAGTTATAGTGATCAGGGGTTGCCTGGCAGCAGGGGAAGAGGGCAAGATGTGAGGAAGGAGGAATTACAAGGAAACCTTAGGGTTGATGATGTGTGCATAGCTACCTTGACTCTGGTGTAACAACTTATTAAAATATACTCTTAAAATATGTACAGTCCATTGTTTACGAATTGAATTCAAGAAGGGTAAAAGAAAAATATGTCCAGCAGAGTTGAAAATTTCTGTCTCTTACATCCATCTTCTATTCTTTACATCATTTTGCTGCTTTGCTTCACTTCATAGGTTTCTTGCAGATTTCCAGTGATATTTTGTTTTTTTGCATTTTTCTTTATTTTTATTAATTATAGTTTATTTACTTTGTATTCCACCTGTAGCTCCATCCCTCCTCTCCTCCCAATCCCACTTTCCCTCTCTCTTCTCCATCCATGCCGCTCCCCAAGCCACTAATAGGGGAGGTCTTCCTCCCCTTCCTTCTGATCCTAGTCTATCAGGTCTCATCAAGAGTGGCTGCTTCCTCTGTGGCCTGGTAAGGCTGTACCCCCTGAGGGGGAGGTGATCAAAGAGCAGGCCAATCAGTTCATGTCAGAGGTGGTCCCTGTTCCCATTACTATGGAACCCACTTGGATGCTGAACTGCCAAGTGCTACATCTGTGCAGATGCTGAGACTTATAGCCAAACTTGGGCAGAGTGCAGGGAATCTTATGAAAGAAGGGGGAAATAGACCTGGAGAGGACAGGAGCTCCATAAGGAGAGCAACAGAACCAAAAATTCTGGGCACAGGAGTCTTGTCTGAGACTGATACTCCAACCAAGGACCATTGATGGAGATAACCTAGAACCCCTCTACAGATATTCTGCTTCTTATATCTCTCAGCCCTTCTACTTTGAAAGACACACTGATACTAGACTTCTTCCTAAAACAGACCTTCTGTCTCTCTGATGTTCAGAATTTGCTGATTTTATTTTCTGCAGAAAAAAAATTTCAAACTTCTTAAAATGACCATTTCTGACTCTGCCTACATATACTTATTCATTCTTTCTTTCTCTGTCTTATATTCCAGTGGTTTATCTTTAAATTTTTTAATTTTTAAAGAAAGTTTAAAAGCTTTAAAACTTTAAAAAAGTTTAATTTTTTGTTATGTGTATGAGTATTTTGCATATACATATAATTTTACATATACATAGGTATATTCTAGTGCACCATGTGTGTTTGTGTTTATGTGTATGTGCGTGTGCATGTGCATGGGTATTGATAGAGGCCAAAAGAGCAACATTGGATCCCTTGGAATGAAGTTACAGGTATTTGTGAATTGCTATGTGGGTGCTGGGAACTGAAATGAAGTCCTCTTTAAAGACAAGTGTTCCTACCTGATGACCAGTACTCTATTTTATAAAGTTACTTGTCCACCATATTTATTAGCTTATTCTGACTTAACCATATTGCTTTTTCCTGTTCATGTGTCTTTTTAAACAGTAAAGGAAATTAATTACAATCTTAAGGAAGTTGTAATTTATTTTGACTTATTTGATATTTCCTTGAATTAACTCAGAAAAGAGACAGAATCTGCTGAGGTGTTTGCCATGTAAGAGATAACCTCTGCCCCTCACTTCTTAGTGTGATTGACATCATTCCTCCTTTCATTTCCCATCACCCACTTCTTGTGTTTACTGTCCCTATCCAATCTAGAGCCTAAGCTTACCATTATATTGAAGGTGAGGAAAATATTTTCTTTCCAGCCTTCACAAATGTGTGATAGGGACCAGACTTTTCAACAAAAAGCAAATTAACAAAAAGTACCAAGTTTTATTAACATGTGATGCATGTAACATCTCCTCAGTGGAAAGTAACTGCAAGCAGTGGCTTTGAGTGTCCTTTATCTTCAGCAGAGAACTGTGAATTTTGGAGAAGTGACAATTCAAGGGAAAGCAATCACAGTTTTCCAAAGGTCTAGAACTAGTGAGGAGACTGCAGGAGAGATGAACTAGAGGACTCAGGTTGGCTCCAAGAGCCATATCCCCACCCCGCTCGGCCCTATCCTGCCATTACTAGGCTGGTTCTGAAGATGGATGAGATTGAATGTTCTCTAGGCTGAAGAGAGAACTCAGACTTTTTAGAAAAATGTAAATTTTTTTTCTACCTCAGACCAGGCCGTAAACTTTTTGTCCTTTTCACTGGAGAACAACCTGTGAACTAGAACTGGAGAACAGCCCTAAATATACAGATATAAAAAATTAGAAATATAAATTAAACATCTACTGATAATACTCATAAATTATTTTAAAACAATTTTTGCTGTACATATGATTTGTTACTTATTGGTGATGTGCTTGTTTATCTTTACATACAATTAAACCCTGACTACAGATTTTATTTTGCAGGATATAAGACATCATCAACATTTCTCATATTTGATCACTTTTGAATTTTTAATTGTCAATGCTAAGTGTAACACTTTGCGTAAATACTCAATATAACATTAGAAGTATGTTTAGGGCCATTTCAGATATTGTTGAAAATTTTGTCGTAATTTCTCGCCAATGTTTATTTCATGATTTTTCTTAAACAAGACTCAAACATCAGGGTTTTTTGTTTGTTTGTTTATTTTGAGATAGGGTCTCTCTACATAGCCCTGGCTGTTCTGAAGCTCACTATATAGACCACTTTGGCCATTAACTCATGGAGATCTGCCTGCCCCTTTGTGCTGGAATTAAAGATGTCTCCCACCACACTGTGCCAAACAGCAGTATTAAAAATCAAGTATTCTAGTAAAATGTCCCAAAAATGCACTGGTTTGATAGTTACTGAAAAATGATGGTAGGAAAATAATTGGAAGACTTTTTAAAAAATGTTAAAAGTCTTATGTTTCTATAAGATCAAAATTTGGATATGTAGTAAAAACACTGAAACTCGTAACATTCAGTAATCTCAAGTCTAAGCCAAGGCATTTCGGGCACTGCATGTTGTGGCAGCACGTGCAGTACAGGTGTGCCTGTTACATGCTTGGACCTCAGACTGAAGCGCCTTAAGAGAGCTTAGGAAGAACTGCCAGAGACAGCTTTGATTCATTAATATTTGATTTTTAGTTATGTTTTGGTCATTTCACATGCAGAAATGTTTTACTGTTGCCAGTTATGCAACCTGTATTTTAAGGCTCTGAGCTCTAGGCAGAGGGAAGACAGAACTCCCCTGTATTTTAATTGCCTTCAGCTCAATGTTCTTTGCATTCTGGGGAGGTAGACTATAGTTTTCTTCATCAGTCATCTATTTCAAGTATACTCTAAACCCTATGTCTATGATGTCACCTGTTGTTTCTGGCTTAATTTAAAAATATTTACATGATTCTTTTTTATTTCTCATATCTAAGCTCTCATCAAGATCAGATTGCTGTCTTTCTGACTTCTTTTGACTGACTTGGCACAGCACTTCACCAGTTCTGACTGTTTTTCTCTTGCTTGCTCTAACATTTGACCTCTGGGGAGAATTACCTTCTTATTCATTTTGCTCTGGGCTCTTTTTCTCTCCCCGAGCTTTGCATAACATGTTCCTGTCAGCTCCCAGATTGATATCCTGATCTCTGATCTTATTCCTGAATCTCAAACCATTCTCTCAGACTGTAAACCTATTTTTTTTTTTCTAATGGAAATTAGGGAGTGGGCATTTCAGAAGACATTGTAATATGTTTCTGTGGGAGATGAAGAGTGTAGGGAGAGGAGAGACTTTAAGTAGAAGTGCACCAAGAACCTAGTGCAACAACTCTTCACCGCAGCCTGAAATGAATTAAGGAATGAGAACTTACCTTCTAGTTGTTAGATCTTTGGTTAAATAGCGTCTTCCTTTTAATTTTGTTTTGTTTGTCTCTTCCTCTTAATTTTTGAAAAATACTGTTTTCTACTTCCAGTTACTCACTGGAAACAGAGTTGTATCTAGTTTTAAAATCTTAGGCAGACTAATTCACACTGTCATCTGTGTTTCTGAGATGCTGCTGGCAAGGGCCTGGAGATTACACTGTGGAGATCATATTGGGGTCTGTTGAAAGCAGAGTTGGGCCTCTGAGAATGGTTATGGAAAGGGGAGAAGCTTGCATATCTGTGGATTCCTATTGGTTTGAATATCCTCAGCTCTTTGATTTTCTTCACAAAAAAGTATTAGTCTACTTTGGATTATTGCTGGGCTTGGTTTGGCCCAAGATTAATATGGAAGAAAAGTAAGGGCATTAGTTTAAGTGTTCAAATGGTCAACATGGTGTCTGGATACAGAAGGAGAGTTGAAAGAGACATAGTTACCCTAAGGGGGGGAGGATATAGGCATAAATTTGTTAGAATCCCTCAAATTTTAGACTGTAGAGGAGGTCAGAAAGTTTTGGTCTTCAAACACTGGAGATTTAGTTTTCCGAGGCCAAATAATTCCCAAAGAAGAACTATGGTTTTACTGAATGGCAGCAGAACCTTGCTTAGCTTAAAGGCTTTGTTCTTCTGATGGCCATCGTTTCCCTAGTCATAAATTAAACTTAGAAGATTTCTGAACATCAGTGATAGCATGCTGCTGTCATGTTGAAATTCCTTTTTAGGGGGCTGGGAAGATGGCTCAGTGGTTAAGAGCATCGACTGCTCTTCTAGAGGTCCTGAGTTCAATTCCCAGCAACCACATGGTGAGTCACAATTATCTGTAATGTAGTCTGATTTCCTCTTCTGGTGTGCATTGAAAACAGAGTGCTCATATACATAAATTAAATAAATAAATCATTAATAAAAAGATATTTCTTGGTTGCTGCTTCAAAGAGACAGTGTTTAGGATAAGGTCTCCTTGTCAAACAGGGATTCTTTTCTATTTCTACTTGTACCAAAGCTTCAGATTATTTCCATCTCACTGCTTTCCTTCCTAATGTTTTTTTTAAGTTGCACCAAATATTTTTAGGCTGTTCATTGTCAAAACTAAACTTGCCTCTCTAAGTTACATATTCTCAAGATAGGCTACAGTCCATCCCATCACAGCTCTTTGTATTCGTTTAGAGTCAGAGGCTGAGCTAATACTTGCCAACCTGCTGGAACTGATTCTGTCAGTGTGGACAGGAACAGAACCAAGTAGATAGCTATAGATTAAGAGTCACATAAAATGCTGTGAGTTAGTGTAGCTAAATGTAACCATTACTAAAAAATATAGTACATGAGTTTACATTAAATGATTGAATTAAAATACCATATTTTATAACAGTTCTATTATACTTACTATTTTGTGCTCTTGAAGTTCAAGTCTTCTCATGGCTTTGTATAATATAAATATTATATAACCAAGTGCTGTTCTACATCATTTTCAATCCTATGCCCCACTGGCACTTTAAAACCAGCTGTGATAGGGGTACTTATGCCACAAACACTAGCAAATGCCATAAAGCAAGGCCATTTTCTTCATTGGGGCCTGTTATTAGATACCAGCACACCTCTAGGTAAAATATCCTCTCTGACTCCTTGCTTTATTGTAGAGACATATGGGAAAGCTACTGAAGTACTGTTTCTCACACTTTCTGTAAGCCCCCTTTTTACTTGTTCTAGCTTTTCCTCAAAATAATTCTTTTCCTTCTTTTAATGTCTTTCTTTATTGCCTCTGTGTCCATCTTCTTTCCAAAGCTGAATCTTATTTTGGCTCGAAGTGGTTGATAGGCATGATTCACTTTTTCCCAGCACTGATTGGAAAGAATAAGATAAGAAACAAGATGTCAGAGCAAGTAGATCCTTTTGCCAGAGTTCTAGACACTGCTTGACACTTTGAGTGGTTTAGAATTGTTCATATGTGCTGTACTAATTGTTTGTCCAATAAGTATCAACATTCATTAAGTGAGTTTTCTGGGTTAGTTACATTAGTGAATAATATTTTCAACAGAATACAGTTTCATTTGTTTGTGATGGGTCATTTATAATAGGAATATGGACTCTGTTTGCCCTTTACAAATATAGAAAACTGTCTGTTTTAAATAAAGATCCCTGAACCATCAGGGATACTTAAAGAAAAGGACAATAAGAGAGATGGTAGATGCTGTCTATAGTGGACTCAACAGCAAAGGCCTGTAAGACTCTCCAGGCCTTTCACTGTGGTCAGGTGATGACTGAGATGCCTAAAAGCACATAGGAGAGTAGCCTGACATTGCTTTCACATATGCCTTAGTTTCACTGGAATGCCAAATCTAGAAAGTGGATATTTGGTTTGCCTAATAGTATATAAGGAAGAGTGCTGGGAACAGGGATTAGAATTAGGTATTCAGTCGATCTATTGTAGATCATATGCCTAAATTGTACATTGAGACAAACTTAAAAGATAAATGTGTATATGATGACATAGTCTTCTGAAGAAACTCATCAAGCTTTGGGCAGTTATTTGTAGGGAGGTGAAGGAAAACTCGTTATTTGCTGAGTTTCAGATATCACCTGAGTTCAAGAACTAGGCTAGGTATTTTTACTTTATGTTCAAGTATTCCTGCTGTGATTCCTCATTTCAAAAGTTGGAAACTAAACTGTTTACACAGAGCCCAGAGCCTAGGAAGTGGGTAAGCTACTTTCCCAATCTGGTCATTATGTCATATTTCAGGTGTTTATAAATTGAACAGGATTAAGCTATTGTGAGAGGAATGACATTTAAGAGTACCTTAGCTTATGTACACACAGAGAAAAGATGGTATAATGTCCAGTTCATCTGGTGTAGGAGCTAGAGCCCTGAAATCTTCAGTAGCCAGCATAGTAGGATAATAACAGCATTTGACAAGTGATTACTACATGCATTCTAGTTAGACTAATCTGTTAACTTCTCATATACGCCCTATGAGAAGTATTATCATTATTGTATTTGGAGAGGAGGACTGAATTGCAGAGAAGCCAAGTTGTTTACTTAATGTAGCAAGTGGTAAAATGTGTTAGCCAGTATGCTATGAATCTTCTTGTAGTATAAATACAAGAAAGAAAAATGGGAATTTTTCAAAGTTGATTCTTACATAGTCCAACTAATTTTGGAAGAATTTTACTTGTTTGGAGAAACAGAAAGTTGAATAAAATAAACATTAGAAGAATTTTACTAATAAAACATTTAATACATCATTTTGTAAGATAGGGCTTTACGAATTACAAATTTAAAACTTTTAGAAAAAAACTGATACTCTATTAACAACTCCTTTTCCACTCACTCTCTGATTATGTCTTATAATTTTAAGTTCCATAGAATATTGATCCAAAAATTAAAATAAGTATGTAGCAAATAAGTCTGTGAAAATAACCCCACACAGATGGAAGCTATACAGCTCAGAACTCTATGAGTCATACTCTTGGAAGACAGTCCTATTCTTTCCTAGTCTGTCAACAAAGGGAGATGCAGCATGACGTAGTTTTCATGTTTTGCCTTTAACATCTGCTGCATGGCATCCCATTTATAGCCCTATCTGAGGAAACATCTATAAATATTGGTAAAGATTTTCTTTATACATTTTCTCCAGTGTATTTATCTCTGTATTCATTCTCTTGGCCACACAATACCTCTGAGTGCCTGTAACTCAGTATTTTTCAGATACACCTTGTTGGGTTCCACGTAAGGTAGTGCAGGCAGCGCTAATGTAATGGCTCTGCAGAGCCATTCTGCTGCACTGGGTGGAAGAGCCTCTCTCTTTCTTTCTGCCTCTTCTCTTACCTGCACTGCTGATTCCTTAGCAGTGGAGGGTATTGTAATTTTAAATGAGACAATATTTCAAAAATTTATTTTTACCATATTATTTTTTATTCTTTTTTTAATTTTTTATTAATTACACTTTATTCATTTTGTATCCCCCCATAAGCCCCTCCCTCCTCCCCTCCCGATCCCACCCTCCCTCCCCTTTCTGCATGCATGCCACTCCCCAAGTCCACTGATAGGGGAGGTTCTCCTTTCCTTTCTGATCTTAGTCTATCAGTTCTCATCAAAATTGGCTGCATTGTCCTCTACCGTGGCCTGGTAAGGCTGCTCCCCCCTCAGGGGGAGGTGATCAAAGAGCAGGCCAATCAGATTATGTCAGAGGCAGTCCCTCTTCCCGTTACTATGTAACCCACTTGGACACTGAACTGCCATGGGCTACATCTGTGCAGGAGTTCTAGGTTATCTCCACGAATAGTCCTTGGTTGGAGTATGAGTCTCTGGGAAGTTCCCTGTGTTCAAATTATCTTGTTCTGTTGCTCTCCTTGTGGAGTTCCCATCCCCTCCAGCTCTTACTATTTCCCACTTCTTACATAAAATTCCATTTACTCTGCCCATCAGTTGGCCATCAGGCTCAGCATCTGCTTTGACAGAATGTACTCACTCATATAAACATACAACATAGAATAAACCCACTAAAATTTGTACATCTAAACAAACTAAGCAAAAGAGAGGACCCTAACTAAAATGGTCAATCCCCATCCTGAAAGGCAAAGAGGATGGACATCAGAAGAAAAAGAAAATAGGAAACAACCTCAGAACCTGCTACAGAGGGCCTCTGAAAGCCAGAAGAAAACAGGAAACAACCTTGAAACCTGCCACAGAGGGCCTCTGAAAGCCTCTGCAGTACCATATTATTTTTAAACAAAATCTGTAGGAGAGTGAAAAAAATATTCATAAAACGATTCGAATTATGGCTTGGTGTCAGTCTTTTTAAAAATCAACATATATGTGATTGTAGCAATATCCGTACCACAACATTAAGATCTCAGCAAAGTAAATCATTAGCTAGTAGTAATGTTACCTATTTGATGCTCAGCTTGTAGTCAGATTAGATATTTTGGTTGGTATAAGGACTTTTAGAACATTTAAAACCGAAACTAACAAAGTAGACTTAGATATTTGGACAGAAAACCACACACAGCTTCATAAAATCATAGCAACAGATTGTTTTATTATTTGTTTTGTGTAACTGTCATCTGGTAGTCAGGGCCTTGGAATATTAGAATCATTTGGGAGGGTCTGTGGAATACAGTATTGGAACTGATTTGGCAGAGTTCATACACTGGTCTATTTGCTGGTTTGGAATCCTCTCTGTGTTGCTTTTCTTTAGGTGGGACTCTTCCCTGGTCATTGTGTCGAGTTAATTAACCAGAAAGTTCCTCAGTCAGTGACCAACTCGGTGCCAAAACCAGGTGAGTGTACCCTTTTCCATTTGTGTGATTGTGGCCAGCTGGTTGCAGATACATACAGTATATTTTGAGAGTGTTTTTGCCTGCTTTGCTGTTCTTTGCATTTACTGATGTAATACATGTCTAATATGGCTTTGATTTTTAAATGCTTTTCTTTTTGTAGAGACTTTTTACAATGGTCTGTGAACATTTCATTTTTAGGCAGTTTTAATGGACTCTGGGTTGGGTTAAGCTTTGTTATTATTCACTTTTATAATTCATAGTCAGAGCCTAGGTAGTGATGGGTAAGGTGAGTAAAGGTTAGAGAAGTAACATGGGAAGCCACCTGTGGTGTCCTTCATCTATAATCCCAGGATGTGGGAGGTAGAGGCAGGCGAATCAGAAATTCTAGACCAGATTCAATTATATTGTGAATTTGAGTCCATCCTGAGCTATATGAGACAACTTCTCAAATAACACACACACACAGCAACCCTTTTTATATTTATAAAGTAAAATATATAATTCAAGGTCTTTAGTGTTCTCACAGTTGTAAAGCCAATGTGGATTGATGTTATTACTCCGAAAAGAAAATGTTTCTGTGTTGATTAGCAGCCATTGGAAACTCCCTTCTGCGATACCCTGTTTGTTTGTACTTTTCTTCCATTCTAGACACATTTTATGTTTTGTAGCTGGCTTCCTTCTCTATGTATAATGTTTTTAAGGCTTTCCATGCTATAACGAAGCTATAACTTTAACATTTGCCTATTCGTGTGAAGTTGTTTGTATTTCTGGCTGCTATAAACAATTGCATGTAAGTTTTGTACTGGTTTTCATCTTTCTGGCATATAGGTTTTTTAAAAAAATGTTTTGATTCATGTAAAAATAATTGGTTTCATAGCAACACAAAGATATACACCACTATACTTAACTCATATTGACTCCCAACTACCCTTACCTCTTCCTACTCTCCCTTCTCACTGGTTTCCCCTTCAAATAGATGTCTGCTTTCATGGTATCTAAATTCTGCTGAGGGAGAACAGACACTATTTCGTTATTTTATATTTCACATGAAGAAATGCATGTGTGCATTTGTCCTTTTCCTTCCCTGTTACACTTTCTTTCTTCCTATCTCTAAACATTTTGCTCTACAACTCATAGTCACTTTCCTACTCCATTTCACAGTGTATATATTTAAAACTGGACTTGACTAGTAAGAAGGGATGTGATAGTTGTCTTTCTGAGCCCGCCTTATTTTGCTTTACACAGTGACTCTTGTTTTTTGTTTTTGTTTTTGTTTTTGTTTTTTTCCTGTATATAATTGTGTGATACCTAAGCTACACCTGGCTTCATAGTCGATACGTGCACGTACTACACTTTAAAAAAATAATTCATCTGTAATGGACATCTTGTCTGGTTCCATTTTTGGCTGTTGTGAATTCTAAAACAGAAACATAAATGAACAAGTGTTTATGGTTTGCTGATGTAACTTCCTTTGGATTTGTGCCCAAGAGTGGTATGCTAATTACTTTTCCCATTGCTGTGATAAAATACCTGATAAAAGCAACTTCAGAAGGACAGTCCTGTGTTGACTAGTGATTTGAAGGAACACAGTTAGTTCATCATGATAGGGAAGGCTTGGCAATGGGAATGTGAGACAGTCAGTTACATTATGTCATAGTTATTGTCTTAGGGTTATTGCTGCCATGATGAAACGTGACGACCAAAGCAGCTTGGTGAGGAAAGTGTTGATTTGGCTTACACTTCTACATGATTGGTCATCACTGAAGAAAGTCAAGCAGGAACCTGGATGCAGGAGCTGATGCAGAAGCCATGGAGGGGTACTTGCTCAGCCTGCTTTTTTATAGAACCCAGGAACTCCAACCCATGGATGGCACCATTCACAATGAGCTGGATCTCCCTGCGCATCAATCACTAATTAAGAAAATGACCTAACGGCTTGCCCACCGCCCATCTTGTTATGTTTTATTTTTCCTGAGACAGGGTTTCTCTATGTAGCCCTGGCTATCCTGGAACTAGTTATGTAGACCTGGCTGACCTCAAACTCAAGAGATTCACCTGCTTCTGCAGAATTAAAGGTGCATGCCACCACCACTGGCTGAGGCATTTTTAAATTGAGGTGCCCTCCTCTTAGGTGACTTCAGCTTGTGTCAAATTGACATAAAACTATTCAGCTCAGTCAGGAAGTATAGAGATGAATGCTGCTAGTTTCTTCCTCTTTTCTCTTTTTATTCAATATGGGACTCTAATCTATGAGACAGTAACATCCATATTCAGAGTAAGTTTTCCCCTGTTAACTCTCTGTTGAAACATGACCATAAATATGCTCACAGGCATATATATATATTTGCGTCACCTAGCTGATTCATATGTCTATTGGACAGTCGTGTTTCTCTTTAGAGAACTGTTTGTTCAACTAATTTTCCCATTTATTGATTAAATGATTTGTGGGGAGGTCTTTACAGAGTCTAGATAGTAACCTCTTCTGAGATATACAGTTAACTAAGATTTTAACCTGTTTATGAACCATCTCTTCACTCTTCAAGTTGCTTTCTTTGCTGTGCAGACACTTTTTAGTTTCATGCACCTGCAGTTTGTCACATATTGAAATTATATCTTCAGCTAATGTTAGAGGCATTTTTAGAGAGTCCTTTCATGCGACTATATCTTGGAGTGGTTTTGTATGTTTCCCTCCAGCGGTTTCAGAAATTTCAAGTATTATATTAAGTTTTAGAACATATATTAAGTTTTGATAAATTTTGAACTGATTTTTGTGTATTATGAGAGGTAGGAATCAGATTTCATTCTTCCACATGTAGATATCTACCTTCCCCAAATTAATTTCTTGGATCTCATACATTTTTCTGGCACCTTTGGAAAAAAATTAAGAGGCAAAGTTACATGGCTTATTTCTACACATTCCACTCTACTGTGTTCTCTTGAGAGAGGTGCACAGAGACAGAGGGGGAAGGGACAGCGAGAGGGGGGAGAGAGAGAAAGACCAAGGTGCATGCCACCACCACTGGCTGAGGCATTTTTTAAATTGAGGTGTCCTCCTCTTAGGTGACTTCAGCTTGTGTCAAATTGACATAAAACTATTCAGCTCACCATACTATTCAGACACCATACTGTTTGGGTGCTATGGTATAATTTCAGATCAGGCCTTGTGATACTATTAGCATTGCTTTTCTGCTTAGGATCACTTTGGCTATTCAGGATTCTTGTGCTTCCATATCCATTTGAGAATTCCTTTTTTTTTTTTTTTTTTTTCCAGGTTCCATGACAAATGTCGCTAGAATTTTAATGGGGATTATGTTGACTCTATAGATAACTTTTGGTAATATAGCCATTATCACAACATTAATTCTTGTAATAAATCAGGGAAACTCTTTCCATTTTCTATCTTCTTAAATTTCTTTTGTTTCTTAAATTTTTCATCAAGGAGGTCATTCACCTCCTTGCTTAATCTTATTAAGTAATTATTTTACTTTTAAAACTGTGGGGAATTCATTTTTACCGTCGATTTCTTTCTCAGCATGTTCATTGTTGTTGTATGGAAAAGCTGTTGATTTTTGCGTGTTGATTATGTATCTTTTCACCTTGTTAAAAGTGTTTATTAGATCTAAGAGTATTCTGGGGGGATGCTATAGGGTCTCGTACGGGTTGTGTGCAAATAATAAAATTTTGACATTTTTTTCTTTCCTGTTTATGTCCCTTTGACATGTTTTTCATGCTCTACTGTTCTAATTAAAACTTTAAACACTGTACTGAGTTAAGAGTAAAGTGATTGAATACCCTTATCTTGCTTTTGTTTTTAGAGGCCATGCTGTCAGTACTATAACATTGACTGTAGGTTTGCCATATGTAGCCTTTATTATATTGAAGTATGTTCCTTCTATTCTTCAAGTTTTTCAAGAATTTTCATTATTTCTCAAACTTTATCAAAGGCATTTTTTTTAATCTAATGAGATTATTACCAGAGTTCTGTCCTTAAATCTGTTTATATGTTTCTTTTTGTTTGTTAAACCATCTGTGCTAGTTAGTTTTTTTTGTCAGCATGACATAGCTACAGTCATCAGGGAAGAAGGAACCTTGATAGAATACCTTCTATCACATTGGCTTATGTGCAAGGCTGTCTGGTACTTCCTTGATTAGTATTGATGTGGGAGGACTTAGTCCACTATCGGTAGGTAGTCCTTGGTTGTATAAAAAAGGAAGCTTAGTGAGTCATAGAGAGCAGGCCATTGAGTATTCCTTTATTATCTCTGCTTTAATTCCTACCTTGAGGTTCCTGTCTTGTATTCCTGCCTTGGCTTTTCTCAGTGATGGACTGTGACCCCAGGAGTTATAAGTTGAAATAAATGCTGTCCTCCCCAGGTTGCCTTTGGCCATGGTGTTTTATAACAGAGGCAAGCGAGAATACTATTCTTTCTTTTTTTTTTTTAAATCATAAATTTATTTTATTTTATTTTTTTTATTATTTTTTTATTATTTTTTTCTTTTTAGTTACATTTTGTTAACTCTGTGTCCCAGCTGTATCCCGCTCCCTCATTCCCTCCCCAACCCCACACTCCCTCCCTGGTCTCCTCCCTGCCCCTTTCCAAGTCTACTGATAGGGGAGGACCTCCTCCCCTTTCATCTGACCCTGTTTTATCAGGTATCTTCAGGGCTGGCTGCAAAGTCCTCCTCTGTGGCCTAACAGACTGCTCCTCCCCGGGGGGGGAGGGGGGTCAAACAGCCTGCCCTTGAGATTCTGGAGAATACTATTCTTTCATCCTGAAGCAAATGTAACATGGTCATGATATGTGATCTTCATGTACTCTTGTATTTGTTTTGCAAGTGTTTACTGAGAGTTTTTGTGTGTATATTCATTTTGGAAATCAGTCTGTGATATTTCTTTTTTTAAGTTGTGTTTTTATCTGGTTTTAATATTTGGGTAACACTTAGATTCACAAAAGGGTTTGGGGGTGCTCCTTCTCTTTGTATTCATGGAACAGTTTGAGAAGGGTGAGGATTAAGATTTTTTTGTACACCTAAAGAAGTTAAGCAAGAAGGAGGACCCTGGGTAAGATGATCAACCCTCACTCAGAAAGGTAAACGGGACAGACATAGGAAGAAGGAGAAAAACAGGGAATAGGATAGTAGCCTACCACAGAGGGCCTCTGGAAAGACTCTACCCAGCAGGATATTAAAGCAGATGCTGAGACTCAGCCAAACGTTGGGCAGAGTGCAGGGAATCTTATGAAAGAAAGGGAAGATGAAAGACCTGGAGGGGACAGGAGCTCCACAAGGAGAGCAATAGAACCAAAAAATTGGGGCATAGGGGTCCTTTCTGAGACTATATTCCAACCAAGGACCATTCATGGAGATAACCTAGAACCCCTGCTCAGATGTAGCCCATGGCAGCCCAGTGTCCAAGTAGACACCCTAATCTGAAGAATAGGGGCTGTCTCTGACATGAACTCTGGCTTGCTCTTTGATCACCTCCCCGTGAGGGGGCAGCTGCCTTACCAGGCCATAGAGGAAGACAATGCAAACAGTCCTGATGATATCTGATAGGCTATGGTCAGGTGGAATGGGAGGAGGACCTCCTCTATCAGTGGGCTGGGGAAGGGGTATGGGAGGAGAAGAGAGAGGAAGGGTGGGATTAGGAGGGGGCAGGGGAGGAGACTACAGGTGGGATACAAACTGAATAAATTATAATTAATAAATTAATTTTAAAAACGACTTTTTTGGAAGTGTGTTAGAAGTCAATGATGAATTTTTTTTCAGTCCTGAGATTGGGTTTTTTGAGAGGAGGGGAGTCTTATTGCTGCTTCAATATCATTAAAATGGATCTTTTTTGTTTTTTTAAAAATGTATTTTTTTTATTAATTACAGTCCCTTTCAGTCCCAACCCCCCTTCTCCTCCCATGGCCCCACCCCAGTGCACTTAATTTGGATCTTTTTAAGTTGTTTTTAATCTATTAATTTTGGTGGGTTATATATATCTTAAAGTATTTTTCATTTGTATTTTCCAGTTATTTAAGAGTATGTTTTCAAATTACTTTCTAATGATCTGAATTTCTTTGGAACTTATTGTACCTCTTTGTTGTTGTTATTGTTGTTATTTTGGATGTTCTAGCCTAATTCTTTCTTGGCTAAATTGTCTAAGTCTTTATTAATCCTTTTTTTCCCCCAAAGAGACAACTTTTTGGTTCATTTCTTCTTTATGTTGTTCTCTTAGTCTTTATTTCATTAATTTCCCCCTGGTGTTTGTTATTTCTGTCCTTTTGCTGGATTTGGTTTTGGCTTGGTCTTGATTTTTCTATGACTTTTAAGTACACCATTAAATTATTTATTTAAGCTCTATGGGTTTATACTCTAAACATTCATAGCTGTAAACCTTCATTTTTCAAACTGTTTGGCTGCATCTCCGAAGTTCATTTTCATTTAGCAATATTTTTGTATCCTCCCTGACTTCTTTTTGTTTGTTTTTGTTTCTCAAGACAGGGTTTCTCTGTGCAATATCCCTGGCTGTCCTAAATTCATTTTGTAGGCCAGGTTGGCCTTGAACTCAGCAGAGATCCACCTGCCTCTGCCTTCTGAGTTCTGGGATTAAAGGCATGTGCTACCCCTCCCCCCCCCCCAGCCTTCCTGACTTCTTTAGTGTCCATCTGGTCATTTAAGAATATGTTGTTCCTGGAGAGGTTGTGGAGAAAGGGAAACCCTCCTCCACTGCTGGTGGGAATGTAAACTTGTACAACCACTCTGGAAATCAATCTGGCGCTTTCTCAGACAACTAGGAATAGCACTTCCTCAAGATCCAGCCAGACCACTCCTAGGCATTTATCCAAAAGAGGCTCAAGTACACAATGTTTGTAGCAGCTTTATTTGTAACAGCCAGAAGCTGGAAACAGCCCAGATGCCCCTCAACTGAAGAATGGATGCAGAAATTGTGATACATCTACACAATGGAATATTACTATGCAATGAAAAATAAGGAAATCATGAAATTTGCAGGTAAATGGTGGGACCTAGAAAGGATCATCCTGAGTGAGCTGTCCCAGAAGCAGAAAGACACACATGGTATATACTCATATAGACATATAACATATGATAAACCTACTAAAATCTGTACATCTAAAGAAACTAACCAAGAGAGAGGACCCTGAGTAAAATGTTCAATCCCGATCCTGAAAGGCAAAGAGTATGGACATCAGGAGAAGAAGAAAACAGGAAACATCCTAGGAACCTGCCACAGAGGGCCTCTGAAAGGCTCTGCCCTGCAGACTATCAAAGCAGACACTGAGACTTACGGCCAACTATTGGGCAAAGTGCAGGGAATCTTATGTAAGAAGTGGGAAATAGTAAGATCTGGAGAGGACAGGAACTCCACAAGGAGAGCAACAGAACCAGAAAATTTGAACACAGGGGTCTGCCCAGAGACTCATACTCCAACCAAGTACCATGCATGAAGATAACCTAGAACCCCTGCACAGATGTAGCCCATGGCAGTTTAGTGTCCAAGTGGGTTACATAGTAATGGGAAGAGGGACTGCCTCTGACATAATCTGATTGGCCTGCTCTTTGATCACCTCTCCCTGAGGGGGGAGCAGCCTTACCAGGCCACAGAAGATGACAATGCAGCCACTCCTGATGTGATCTGATAGAGTAAGATCAGAAAGGAGAGGAGGACCTCCCCTATCAGTGAAGAAGAGGGAGGGAGGGTGGGACTGGGAGAGGAGGAGGGAGGGGCTTATGGGGGGATACAAAGTGAATAAAGTGTAATTAATAAAATAAAATAAAAGTCTATTTACTTGCTTTTAAAGAACAGTTAGAAGCAGGATCAAAATAAAAAATATTAAAGACTAATGCATAAAAAAAGAATATGTTGTTCAATATCCCATTTATTTGTATACCTTGAGATTTTTATAGAAGAAAGAAAGAAAGAAAGAAAGAAAGAAAGAAAGAAAGAAAGAAAGA
>NW_026586173.1:3531100-3565831 GCF_907164565.1 Psammomys obesus | reverse complement strand
AGAAAGAAAGAAAGAAAGAAAGAAAGAAAGAAAGAAAGAAAGAAAGATGATAATAATTTTAATTGTATTCCACTATAGTTTGGTAAGATACAGGAAAAAAATATCAACTTGTTTCTATTTGTTCAGATTGGTCTCATGGCGTAGAATATGGTCTGTATTAGAGACTGTTATTTGATTCTTTGAGAAGAATGTACATTTAATTTTTGGATGTAATTTTTGGAATGGTCTCTATTATGTCCATTTCACATCTGGTGCAGTTTAACTCTGATGTGTATTTGTTGATTTTCAGTCTGGTTGATCTACTTATCACTAAGAGTGGGGTTCTGAAATCTCTCATTCATTATATTACTTGAGAGCATATCCTATTATGTCTATCAGTATTTGTTAATGACATTGGGAGCTTCAACATTTCGTACATGTACATTACAGTTGCTATCTTTGTGTTTTTCTTTGTTAATATCTATTGGCACTTTAATATCTTGTGCTGTTTTGGGTTTGTAATCTACTTCAAGTAGCAGATTAGCTCTCAGTTAATCTCAGCTGTGATTAGCTTGATACACTTGTTTTCATCCTTTCAGTCTCAGTCTGTGGGATTGTTACCGTTGAGTTTCTTGGAGACATCTCATAGTTGGATCATTTAAAAAAAAAATCCCATTAGCTAGCCACTATCTTCTAAAGAAAGAGTTAAGACCATTTAAGGTTAGGGTTATTGCTGAATTCTGTAATTTTGTAGCTACTTTTTCTGGTTAGTTGGATTGTCATTTGTTTTTAATTATTTACTGCAGTGTTGGCTTGTTGATTGTGAATTACTTTAGTTTATGCTTCTCTTAATGTCCTTATTTTCTAGCCAATTTAAAATATAGCTTTGCTAGGCACAGCAATGTTTAGTGACTTTATTCTTGAGGCTCAATTCCTAGTACCACTCAGAGTGGAGAAAAGAGCTATTGTAATAGCAACAGCAGGAAACCAAACAAGATAAAGAGGTATACTGAAAGTCGTTTGTCCATCAGGGCAGCAACATGACTTAGCAGCTTTTATTTATTAATTTTTCTTGATGGTTTTCTTTGGCGGGACCCCTTAGTACAAAGCAGAATAGATATTGAAAGCTTATTCACTCTTGTTTTGTGGTCTTAGAGGGATAAATTCAGTCCCTAGCCATCGAGGAAAATAGTTTCTGTGTTGTAGTCTCATAGATGTTCATTACTAAACCAAAGGACTTCCTGTCTAGTTCTGCTTTGTTGAATGTTGTAAAAATGGTGTCAAATTTTTTTTTTAAAGTCAATTTGTCAAAGTGATTGGTGGATTTTTATGAGCACAACAAAAAATATTGTAATTTCTTCAGCATTGTTTTTGTCTGTTGTCCTGTGTTGTAAGCTAAAATTTTACTGGTCATTACATCCCAACTCTGATAACTGCAATCAGAGTTATCTTATAACCAGAGTTTTTTAAAAGCTAGTTTAACATTGGCATTAAAATATCTGTATTAATAACAGTTTCATGTTTTTCAAGGAAAAGTAATGTTTCTCATAATAATAATCCTAGAAGCCTTTACTGTTGAGAATGTTAATTACTTATAGAAAGGTTTATATTGGCAGAATTGCAAGTCATTGTTAATAATTTTAAATCATTAGTAGAAAAACAAGTATACCTTCAACAGCTAATGGTTTATCTTTTGAGAAGAACTCAGAGTTGGCTTAAGGAAATGTGCATTCCTAATACAGATCGAAAGAGATGATGCAAATTCAATCAGCCTTGGGCTTATTTCACACTTTAAAACTGTCTTTGCCTACAGTATAAACAACTTGAATGTTCTATTTATTTTTAACATTGCCATCTGTCACTGTTAGATGCCAAATAGGAAAGATGCAGCTATAGTTTGAGTCTGAAAACTTAAGCTCCCTATACTATTATACAACAAGGGCAATGGGAAATTTTTTCCTTTTAAAGCTGTTTTTTGGTAAATGTTCTTATTGTGTTCAGTAATTTGTGTAGATGAAATGAAACTAAGTTATTGTGTCCTGACCAAGACAGCAAATATCTATGGTGCTTAAGAGGAGAAAAGGTCTTCTACTTCCAATGTCTGTCCTGTTTGCCCTTCTGAACGAGGTTTCAGCCTCTTCCCTAGGTTCCTTGTTGTTTAGCTTCTTTAGAACTATAGATTTTAGTGTGTTTATCCAATATTATATGGCTAATAGTCACTAATAAGTGAGTATATGCCATATGTGTCTTTTTGCTTCTGGATTACTTCATTCAGGATGATCTTTTCTAGTTCTATCCATTTGCCTACAAAATTCATGATTTCCTTCTTTTTAATTGCTTTGGTCAGAGTGCAGGGAACCTTATGGAAGAAGCGGGAGATAGAAAGACCTGGAGTGGACAGGAAACTCCACAAGGAGACCAACGGAGCCAAAAATCCTTGGGCTAGGGGTGCTTGCAGAGACCTATACTCCAACCAAGGACCATGCGCTGAGAGGACCTAGACCCCCTGCTCAGATGAAGCCCATAGGCTGCTCAGTTTCTAAGTGGATTCCCTAGTAAGGGGATTAGGGACTGTCTCTGACTTGAACCCTATGACCCTTTGATCACCTCTCCCTGGGCGGGGGAGGAGTTTACAGCCTTGCCAGGCCACAAAGGAAGATGATGCAGCCCTGATTGAAACCTGATAGGCTAGGGTCAGTTAGAAGGGGAGGGGGTCTTCCCCTATCAGTGGACTAAGGGAGGGTCATAGGGGGAGAAGAGGAATGGTGGGATTTGGAGGAGATTGGGGTGGGGGGGGGTTCTACAACTGGGATACAAAGTGAATAAATTGTAATAAATTAATTTTTTTAAAAAAGGGGGAAAAGGTAAAAGTTTGAGAGAAGAAAAAGGAACGAAAAGCAGGGAATAATTAGATGTAGCGTAGTATAAGAAACTACAGTGTGTATGAGGTGAGGAAATGCACCTTCTTTGGGTCTGCGTTTGCTTGGTGTCTACTGAGGGACTATTGGTATCTTTTACCAGTCTGGAAGTACTCCCAATTATCTCCTCTCTTTCCCTATTCACATTACTTACTGCCTCGCTAAACTCAGGCTCGATTTTGTTCCCTCGGTTCTCTCATGTCTTTGTATGGCTACATTCTATAGACATGTCTTCAATTTTCAGTGATTCTGCTTTCTGCTCTGTATAGTTTTCTCATATGCTTCTGTGACAAATTCTTAAATTCTCATGTCGTAGCTTCATTACAAGCACCAACATTTGATCTTTTAAAAATAATCTCCTTGGTGACATTCTACATCTGTTATATTATCTAACCTTGTTTGTGAGAGATAAGGGGGAAGAAAGGAGGAGAGGCAGGAGAACTAGTGAGTAGCAAAGTGTGCAACTTACTGCTGTGCTGTGGATCAGAGCATCTGTCAATCTTCATCAGAGAAGCTTCTCCCTGGAGTAGGTAGCAATGAACACAGAGATGCAACTGATCAACGTGCAAAGAACAAAAGACTGTAGAGTGTTCAGCCCAGACTGGACATTTCGTTTCTCATGCAAAGGCTCAGGGATATTAGCAGAAGAGGGGGCAGAAAGATTTAAGGGCCAGAGGTGGTGGATGACTTTAAGGAAATAGTGTTTTCCAGGTAACAGGACAGATACATATATAAGCTTGCAGTATTTGTGACAGCGTGCATTAGACCTGTACAAGCTTCAGCCAGACAAAAATCTCAGCACAGAGGGCGGGAAGGTAGCTATGTAGTCCCTGGACTTGCTGAGGAGATATTAGCATTTTATGGCTGCTGTAAGAGGAAGAATCATTGTTTTGTTTTGTTTTGTTTTGTTTTGTTTTATAATCTGGTAGGCTATCCACACTACAGAGAAGGCCCCAATTCTAAGACTAACTGGGTCACATAAACTGGACCCAGTGGGGAAAGAAGTAATTTTTAAAAGAGGAATCCCACAGTTGGGTACAATGGGATGGGAGAGTTGAGGGTGATAGGGAGAGGATTTGGGGAGGGTGAATATATTCAAAATGCATTCTATATAGGGAACTGATTCTCTTTTGAACTTTTCAGGCATCAGTAATACAAGTGATGCACAGACATATATGAAGGCAAAACACCCATATACATACAATAAATAAATCTTAAAAAGTACATTGTATGAAATTCTCCAAGAATTAATAATGCTAAAAAATCTAAAAAAGGAAATATTAAAAAATATCAATTTGAAACAATAGAGTTAACAAAACAATAAACAATTATAGCTAAGCTAAATTAGAAAGAGGTCTGTCTGTCTGCATGTCTCTCTGTTATCTGTTCATTTATTTTTTTTCTGTGCTAGACCCTGATCTAGGATCTCAAGTACGCTAGGCAAGTGTCCTACTCTTAGCTGTGCTCCAGTTTCCTATTCATTGATTTATGTTACTTAATCCCTGGGTCAGAAACAAGATCTATGTATTGATACAGATAATTTTTTTTTCATTTAAAATTGTCCAAATACATCGCAAATTATTTTTCGTTGCATGTATTTAATATGTGTGTGTGTGTGTGTGTGTGTAAGTGTGTCCATGCTATGATAACATGTGGGGAAGTCAGAGGACAGCTTACATGAGTTCTCTCCTTCCATCATGTGAGTCCCAGCTTAGCAGCTGAGCAGCAAGCGCAGTATTCTGCTGAGTCATCTCTCAGGCCCTAATTATAGTATTTATAGTACAATGGTGGGAGAAGGAGCCTCCCTAGATGGTCACATAAATAGGTTTGCATGATGTATTTTTGTCCTCTGCTTGATAATAGCCGGTTTTATTTTCCTTTGGTAGCAGATACAGAAATAGCTGAGCTTTCATTTTGGGGAAGAACTTTATAATTTAGCATGTAACTGATGAGACCTTTACATTTATTTAAAAATAATTTAATATGATATCATATCATCCTGAATCAGTTAGCATAGTTTTAAAATTAAGAAGAAAACCTAAAATTCTTCATAGTTTTTTTGGTTGTTTCTTTGTTGTTTGGGGTAGTGGTGGGAGTGGAGTCCTGGACCTTGGCTGCATATTGGTCAAGGGCTATGTCCCAAAGCAGCATTCCCAGCCTGCAGTGTTGAATTTATTTGTTTTTAATTTGCATTAGTTCTTTGAGACTTTTGATCATACCTACCCCAATCCTTCCTTGCAATATTCTTTTAAGACAAAACTTCCTTGTAGTGTTCTTTTTTTTTTGTATTTTATTTTTTCTTATCAGTTACATTTTATTAACTCTGTACCCCAGCCGTGTCCCGAGCCCTCATTCCCTCCCAGTCCCTCCCTCCCTCCCTCCTCTCCACCGTGCCCCTTGCCAAGTCCACTGATAGGGGGGACCTCCTCCCCATTCATCTGATCCTGTTTTATCAGGTAGCCTCAACCAAGGACCATGTATGAATGTAACCTAGAACCTCTGCTCAGATGTAGCCTGTGGTAGCTCAGTAACCTTGTAGTGTTCTTAAAAAAAAAAAAAAATGGTCTTCAGTATCTTGTGTTCTTTGTTGTTTTACTTGTGAAGTTGCTAATTACAGTTATTTCCTTTATCTTGTTTTTTGCTCCTTCCTTTCCTTCCTTTTTTCCTTTCTTTCTTCGTTCTTTGAGTTTCTAGCTTCTTTATTGCTGTGTTCTTTCAGTGCCACTTTAATTGAAATGATCATCACGTATGTGAGGCTGGTACTTTTAAGAATCGGGTTTGAGCTGGAAAGATGGCTCAGTGGTCAAAATCTCTGGCTGCTCTTCTAGAAGACTCAGGTTCAATTCTCATCACCCACATGGTAGCTCACAATCCTATGTAACTCTAATTCCAGGGCCATCTGATGCCTTCTTCTGGCCTTTGTGAGTACCAGGCATGCAAATGGTACACAGACATACATGTAGGCAAAATACTCAAATTAAGGATAAAATTTAAATGTTAAGAATTTAAAAAAGAAGAGTTAGGTGATAAAATCGGTATCTTTGATGGAAGAATCAGGGGAATGTTAGAATGCCTGAGTCAGTTTCTACCCTGAATATAATGTAAAGACTATGCCAAGATAATATTTTCTTATGCTGCGTTAGAAAACTTATGATGACTTTTCCTACCCTCCTCTTCCACTTTATGCAATTTTGCATCCTTTGTGCATGATATATACTTGAAAACAATTTTTGACTTGTAATTATGAACAAGAGCTGTTGCCATTGGAGAACATAAAAAATATTTTCTAACCTCTCAAATCCCCTTAAAACTGTTTGAAGAATAGACTCCTAGCTATACCTTTCCTGTCCTAATTACGCTTTTCCATTTAAAGAAGTCATTACTAGTATTGGTTGCATTCATTAATCAGATTTATTTCTTATCTTGTGTGGTGCTAGAGATCTAACTCTGGTCCTCATTCATCCTAGGCCAACTGCCTTACCATTGAGCAAGAATAATACCCCAGCCACCTCATAAGTAATCGGCTGGGTACATACTACATGCTGTAGCTGAAATAGAATATAACAGATAGAAGTTCATTCTTGGGGTAATTGAGAAGGAGCTATGGGAGAAGGTGTTGGTGAATACATCAGTGAAACATATGGTATAATAGGAAAGTTCTGAGGAGAAAAATACAGCTGAGAGAGGGGTTCAGAGACTGAGCGTCTGGGATAGTGTTCATATGGCATGAGATTTCAGGAGAGTAGATGTGCAGGGAAGGGACTGCTGGAACATCACTTTTGAACAAAGACCTAAAGGAGATGGGGAGGGAAGATATGCATATACCTGGGGAAGATAAAAGTGCCAGCATGAAAGCCACGTGTGTGTGTGTGTGTGTGTGTGTGTGTGTGTGTGTGTGTGTGTGTGTGGAGAGAGAGAGAGAGAGAGAGAGAGAGAGAGAGATAGACAGACTGAGACAGACTGGAGAGATGAAGTCAAGAAGGGAAAGGATGCCATTACATTCTCTTTGGGCTAGGTGCCACTGTGGGGGGGATTGGCTATAATTTGGGAAAGTAATGAAGATTATAAGAACGGTTGCTTGATCTAATGTACTCTGCTAAAAGGATAATTTTGTTAGGGGTAAAAGAAAATATTCAGAGTGGATATTTGGGTGACCAGGCAAGAGGTAACTTTGACCATTATGTGGGACATGAAAGTGTTTTGATCCTGGATATATTTGGTTGTAAGTTCAAAGAATTTGCAGACATACTGTGGAAGCTTTTAATTATCCAAAATTTTTTATAATAGAAAGTTAAGAATATAAAAATGTCAGGCATGGTGGCACACACCTGTAATCCCAGCACTCAGGGAGGCAGAGGCAGGCAGTTCTCTGTGAGTTCGAAGCCAGCCTGCTCTACAATGCAAGTCCAGGACACCCAAGGCCATACAGAGAAACCGTAACTCAAGGGGAAAAAAAAAAAAAAAGAAAAATATAGCCACTTGCTTCCCCCAGTGAATTCTCTTGTGCCTCCAACATACACCAAGGCTCATCCTATTCCATTTATACAAATAGGTAGCTCTAAATATTTTGTTAAAGGAAGGAAAAAATGACAAATGACTTCTCCTTTGCTCTAAGTGATCAGTAGTTGACACAATACAGTGCATTTTTCAGTTAGAGGTACTTGCAAATTTTCATTTTGAAATGTCTTAGAAAAAGTTGCAAAAAGCACAGAGAGGTCCCTTGTACTTGTCACTTCTCTAAGCTGTTACATTTAACATAACTAGCTGTGTAGTGCAGTATGAAAAGCAAGTGATTGACATCATCCCAATGCAGCTAACCATAGTGTAAACTCTACTTCCAAATCTGCCAGGTTTTGTACACACTCTCTCATATATTTCCACATGACATAAAGAACAGTCATGTTTTAACATGAGAATTGCTGTTGTTAATTGTGCGGTTCTCTGACATCTACATAAACTTTTGTGAACTTTATTTAGTCTTAACTGTTAATATTTGAGGTAATATGAGGGCCTTGTGGATTGTGGATTGGGTACTAGCAAAGTGGCTTTTTACATTATATGTTTTCTTCTTTTCCCATTTTTATTCTTTGTGTATGTGTCTAGACATTTGTGGGTATGTGCACACCCTTGGATACATGTGGAGTCCAGAGGTTCATGTTGGTTGTCTTTCTCAGTGACACTCCATCTTAATTTTTGTGACAGAATTTCTCACTGAACTTGGAGCTAACCAGTTCAGCAACCCTGTTTGGCCAGTGAGTACCAGGTATCTGCCTGTCTCTTTATCCCATGTGCTGGGATTATAGATCACCACACAGGTCTTTTATATGGTGCTGGGGATCTCAATCAACTCTTCATTCTTGTGTGGGAAGCACTTTACTGACTGAGCCGTTTCCCCAGCACCCTGTCTTTGTTCCTTTTCTCTTCCTCGCTTCTCTTTCCCTTGCTCTCCTTGGCTGTGTGTCGTGTTGAATAAATTTTAGGAGCCTTACATCCTGTTCAACAAAACTCCCAAGTCCACAGCTGTTCCACTGGTAGGAAATTAACTCGTTTTGTCCGTGCCATACTTGGGATTTTCTGTCAAATTAATTAATTGCTTTCTTTCTTGTGGCTTGCCATTATCAACAGTTTTATATTCTGAGCTATGTTCACAAAAGGAGGAAAGAGTAAGTATAACCACCCATCTTAAGTGGTGTGTGATAAATACTCTGAGGACATTGTCTCTGCTGCCTAATAGCTGTGCAGCTTTGGCATATTGCTCAGCCTCTCTGCTTTGGTTTCTTCATATGTAAGATCAGATGACAGCATGAGCGCTATAGAGTTAGGATGAAGATTTTAATAAGTACTTAGAATTGTAGTTGGTACACAGTAATGATTTTGTTGAGGAAAACAATATCTGACAATGGAATTTACATTGGAATTAATAAAACTTCAATTGGAACAAGAAGTATGCCAATGTTTTCTAGTTCATTAAGAAAAATTCAGTTCAGTGGTGATAATGTAGGGTAAGTGAGGATTCTCTTCAGTGTGTAGTACTTATACAGATAACTAATGATAATGTTTTAATTGTCCCATGTAGTAGAGGTTGCTGAGGGTCGCCTCCTTTGCTGGAAAATGTTTCCAGTAGAGGACAGGAAGTACCTTGGAGTCAGTGATGACTTGAGCATCACACCTGTGCAATGAAAGTTCGTTTTGGAAGCTCAGGATTTTCAGTTCTGGGCCAACTTTGCTTTTTCCTGATCCATGCATAATTGTCATTCTCAAAATTTTTTGTGCGGAGACTGTAAATGGATGCATTTTAAACATGTCAGTAGCGTAATAATCATAAGTTAGCATCAACCAAGATATTGAAATGTTTGTTCCCTCAGCCTGTTGCAGTGGATTTCATGACTCAGCCTTTTAGTAGCAATACTTCCTGCTTCATTACTTACTTTTCTTGCTTTGCTTTAGCCGAACATGCCTCATTTTGTCAGATACACTGTCCCCACCCACTTAGCAAACACAAATAACTGAATAGTAAGTAACTGGCAAAGCATGAAGGGCACAGTTAAATGGCAGTTTCCTAGGATTGCTTTCTGAACAGGAAACGCTCACCTGTGGGAGGCTGATGGGTGGAGCCATGCTGGTGAAGCCTGTTCTGCAAGTGTGAGCTTAAGTTGGGGCGTTCCTGTGGTGTGGCAAAACTGTACAGGCTGAGAGAGGAGGATTAAGCTCCTGAAGGCAGCTCTCACAGAGGCTGGCTCGAACACGGCTGAAATGTGGGCCAAGTGCTTCTGAGAGGGGCACCTGGAAGCAGCTGTCACCTCTAAGTGTGGTAGAGACCTGGCCAGGAGCCCTCACGTGCTGGATGAGGTCTGAGTTGGTGTGATTATGTTTCATTTGTAAGTCTTTGTATGGAATGCACAGCTACTGTTTTCTGCTGAGTCTACTGCTACATACAGTCACGGAGTAATTTTAAATACTGATCCTAAAACTTCCTTCAAAACAAGAGGTAAGAAGATCTCAATCAGTATTTCATGCAAACTACTTTTGGACTGATTCCTTTAGGTCATATTTGACCACATGTTATTTTGATTCTCAAGAGATTATGTGGTTCAGTATTTATCTGTAAATTGAATAATGTTTTGTTTGTAGAGTTGTGTTAATTCTTGAAGCAAACTTTGTCAGTTGTACTGTATTATTTTCCCAAAGAATTTTAGGAAATACTTATTTTTCTTCTGTTCCTGGTCAGCCTATTTTGTAATGCCTTTTTAGACCTCTGTTAATGTAAATGTGTGTGTGTGTGTGTGTGTGTGTGTGTTTCTTTCTTGGGCTAATACTATTTCAGTGCTTGATTAGTGGAAAATCAGCAGGACTGACTTACTTAAGAGTTTAGCAGGCTCTGGAAAGGCTGCTTTGATTAACATAAGGAAGTAGGTTCCCTCTGCCCCTTTGCTGCCAGTATTCTGCTCTTTCTAGCACTGTCCTTCCTAAGGATGACTGTCTTCATTTCATGAAAAAGTGTATTCTCAGACAGTGTAAGAAGGGTACTTGCTTATGTGGTACTTTGATAAAGCGTTTTCATTATGCTATTTTACTAGCATGACATGGAAGTAACTGTTTAAATTGTAATCGGTATTTTAAGTTGCACTAGGTGGAGAAGTTTCAGAATTTAGAGTATTTTTTCTTAGCCAACTTAAAAACAAAACAAAACAGCAACACCTATCACTCAGTCAAGATGATCTGAAAGCACAACCTTTTCTCCTTTTCAGTATTGGAATATAATGTTTTATACTTAGTAGAAAAGAGTGGAAATCTAAAATTAGCTAGAAAATTACAGAAGGAAAAACTAGAAGCAATCCTATATTTGTCTGTAACCTCCCTTGGTTATCTCAAGGCTTTCTTGGAGTTATATGGCCAAATATGACTAAACTTGGTCTGAAAAGCTGAGTCAGATTCCTGGTTAATCATGAACCAAAAGAAAATTACTGACGTTTTCAGATCAAGGGAAAAGATAAATTATAATGGAAAAATTGTTTCTGTCTCCTGTCGTAGAGATGAGTGTTTGGCAGCTGTCATTTTTGTGAGCTTACTGGTGGCTGTGAGGATTGTCCTTCTGTTGTATCATGAAGGAATTAGGGTTTCTATAGGTAACTTGCTAAAGATCTCAGAATTTTGAAGTGAAGAGGCACTGGATCCTAATTCCTCTGTCTGACTTCAAAGCCCAACTTTTGCCTTTAAGGACTTATTGTGAGTTCCATACTTTCCAAATATAGGTTAGAACCTATCCCTTTCACCTTTTGCTCTAAACCCCTCACAGCTCCCTCAACCTACCTAATGGTAATACTAATGCCCGCACAAGTCATCATAGCACCATAGAATACACTGATAGCAAAGTGGAGACTTATACTTGAATCTAATCAAAGAAGAAAAAAATAGTATCCAGGAAAGAGAGTTTTCATGCCACTGAGTAGTTTCTAAAATGTTTTGTTTCATGAAAGTATATATAGTATTTTGTTAGACCTGTTATCTTTGATATACCTGAATTCCTATACTATGTGGTTCCTATAATTTAATTTTTATGAGAATGCATTTCTTCCTGAAATTATACTTACCTAATAGTATATCCTGGAAAAATAAGAGCCCAAACAATATTAAACATCTTAGCAGGATTAAAAAAAACTATAACCTGTCTATTATATCATATTCTGGTATTAAAATATATTCAGCATCACAGAATTTACATCTATCTCATGTTTCCTCCTACTTGCTTCTGGTAAAATGCAAATCTTCCTTTTGTTCCACTTTTAGAAATGAAATTAGTCATAGTCTTTTATATAACTGAGTTGGTAAAGTCATCAAGTTATTAAAAAAAGAACACACTTTGCTTTTGCAAAGAGTTGAGGAAAGAAAGCACTCACATGTATTTTAGTTTGTAATTGAAATTTAAAAATAAAAAAACAAGTATCTCTGAACCAAAAAAAAAAAAAAAAAATCTACAAGCAACTTAAAGTCACACAATTTATATTTGAGCCTCTGTGATATTTCTAATAGGAGTCAGCTTCCTGGAAAATCAAATAAGTAGTGTAGATACGAAGAGCCTTATCTAACATTATGACATTTTCCTAGGGTACATGGACTTTTAAAAGTCTGTGTTGTAGCTTTGTGTGTTCTGTCAGAAGGACAGTATCTATTGCTGCTTTGGTGTCATTTGCAGACACAGTTTTATTCAAATATTTTGGCATGTCATACATGCGTACTGTGCTAGGTGTGGAGAAGCTGGTTGCCTGTTTTTGCCTAGTTTTTTTCCATGTGAGCTATTCTTTCTTTTGTCACTGAAGGATTCTCTTTTAAAAATCATGGCACGTTTATTTTCCAGAGCCTTTAATGCCATTGATTTGCTTTCAGGTCAACAGTGGCTTTGAAATGGCTCCTCATCTCCCTCATCAGCAAATGAGAGTCTATTATATAACTGTCAGTAGGGTTCTTTTTTTTTTTTTTTTTTCTTCAACAAAGAGTTATTACTGCCTGTGTGCCATTTTAAATCCAGCACACAGGACCCAACAGGCATTCCTAGGATACCTGGTTTCCTCCCTTTGAGGTTGGAATGTCAGACATCACTGTGAGAGCTGTGCAGCCTCCAGATATTTTCTCTCTGGCAGCCTCTTGCAGCTGTTACCTGAACCAGTTACAGAATCGTGTTTTTTCCTACTTTCAAAACTGTTCATCTATCAAGAAAAAAATAATTCTGTACTTTTTGTTCCACATTAACATCAAGAGCATTTTAAAAGCTGAAGCCTAGCTTACGTAAAGGTTTTTTGAGTTTATGTTTGGGGAATTGGCATGGAGCCCAAAACTGGACAACTGTTGTATTCTGATTTCAAAAATAGAAGCTAACTTCAGTGGTTCCTGCAGAAGACATTGTGGATTTTGGCTTTTGAGCATCACTCTGTAGAAGTCCGGAATTTTGTAGGTAAAACTTACTGCTTTTTCTGTTTTGCTGCAATAACTTTCTTCATAAAACCTAGGACCAGAATCAATGTTTAAAATGTATATGGAGTTGGACAACAAAAATCATAATAGAAATGACATTTTATGCTTGCCTAAGAACGTGGAAAAAACAGATATAATCAATAGAATTATCATATAGCATGGTTAAATTTATGCCTAGGTCTTAGAAAGGAAAGTATATTATGTAAGTTAGTTACATAAAGACTCCTTCGTCTAATTTTAAGCATTCATAGAAAAAATAATTTAAAAAGAGCTAAACTCAATATACTAGACATTAAACTATAATCTTAACAGTGACTTTTTAATAAGTTTTATACTAACCTTTCCCAAGATGATTTAGGAAGCCAACCCTACTTAAAACAGAGCTTTCCAATTAAGTTTTAGATACTGTTTCTAATAAATTATTCAACACGTAAATATTTTCCATGAATTTGATATTTTATATGCTATTTGACATTTGTTTTCCTAAAGAATTTAGTGTTTGGGAGATATTTTTAGTGAAATCTAGTGAAACATTGCATTGTACCATTAAATTAAGGTCTTACACTGACTGCCTGTAATCTAAAAATCATTGTCAGATCATATCTTCATATTCTTGGCCAAGTGAATTTTCACTAGCCTAGTCGACAAAGGGATCACCTTCATCAGACCATTAGTTGAATGTCCCTAATCTTAAAAGCTTTAAATTATGTGTTTAAAAATATTCAAATAGAATGACAAGATGACTAATTTTTTTTAACAGAGTGCAAAGTATGTATATACAAAATAGTACCAAATTAACTGAAGGGAATTAAAATATGGATGCTAGGTTATCTTGATTATATATTGCTGGATATGTAGAGAGGAGGAAAGGTATAAATGCCAATGTTCTCATAACTTTTAACATAGCATGCAGTGGGGGAAGTGCTCATCCTATTTAATATTTCTGTCTGAATGTAAACTTCTAAGAGTGTAATAGTGATTAGAAACATATGACTCATTTAGAATGTAGTGCTAATAAAAACTGAAATAAAATTTATTAATATCTCTAAGGTCCTTGTATATAGTAAGCATTCTGTGAACATTAGTTATCCTATAATTATTTTATAACTGGTTGAGTGTTTCTTTTCCTTTGTGTTGTCTTTGTAAGACCAGGAACAGAGCTGTGCTAAGTGTCTGAGAAAGGAAAGACCAGAACATTTATAGAGATAAGAATAAAGTCAGAGATAGAATATCTTGGAAATGTCCTTATTACTTAATAAAAACTTTGTTTTGATCTGTAAGAAACACCTTTGCTGTGTTCTATAGAATGGCCCTGACTTTGACCTTGTAACCCGAACACTCAAGAGCTCAGGCAGGAGAAGTTTAATGCTACCCTGGGCTGCAGGGCAAGGTCCTGGCCCCTAAATCCGCAAAAATTCATATCTATTTTTAATAAGGGGCTACATGATGATATAAAGGAGTCTGTTACATCATTATCCTTCCTAAGAACTTCACATGAAATTTTTTTCAATAGTATAAGAGACATGTTTTTAAAAATCTGTATTTTAGTTACTAGAAGCTTTTTTTAGTTCAGTTCTTTTAAATCTTGAGTAGAATCGACCATCTTGAAAGTATTCTTTAGAAATTTATAGTCACTTAGACCATAATTTGTGAGTCCATTTATTTGAAAATGGAAGTTTTATTTATATCAATATTCCCCCCACACCCTATTTAAGTGCTAAGCTTACTCAAAATCATTGCTTTTTTGTTTTCCAAAGGGTCTTTTAGGTTATACAATAATACCTGCCAAGAATTAGTTAATTTTCACATCTTTTGCCTGGATACCTTTGAGCTATTTAAGACTATATATGAAAATCCTTGTCTTTTCTTTGCTATCATTTAATACACGAACAACCTTGTGTTTAGAAGTCCTTGTTTAGGCTGTCACACTGGAATCTCTCTCTCTCTCTCTCTTTGTGTGTGTGTGAGAGAGAGTGAGAGAGAGAGACAGAGAGACAGGAGACCGAGAGTGTGTGTATGTGTTTCAGTCCCAATGTTTGTCTTGACTTACAATATTTATTCTAGTTCTGCAGAAGGAGTTGCCATGGCTTCCAGCTTTAGTCATTAAATTCTCACTCTTCTTCAAGTCTGATTACCTGTAAAGGATATGAGAAGTCATACAAAGCTTTCAAAAGAGGTTTGAATCACACTTAAATAATTTTAAGATAAAAAACAATACAACAAGATCATCTTAGTAGATACAGTAAATCAATCACCTGGTAAAGCTCATCACCATTTTATTTTATACTTTTAATCAATTAGGAACAGGGAAACTCTTCACCTTTGTGGTTTTTACCCAAAAGACCCAAAGTTATTCTTGAAATATGAGAAACAATCAGATTGAGGCCAGGAACAAGATAAATATTTTAAAATATTGTTTCTTTTAATTTTTGTGATTATAATTACATAATTTTACCCTTCCCTTTCCTCCCTCTAAGCCCTTCCATATGCCTCTCCTTGCATTGTTTTAAATTTATGATTTTATAAAAAAATTAGTCATTCACAGTGATCCTTGAGCCATGGGTGCAGTTGTATTGGAGATGTAGCTATTAGGACTGACCACCACAGCTCTGTATTTTGATTGTTTGTTGTTCTCTATAATGGCTGTGATCTGTGGCAAAGGAAAGTTTCCTTGATGAGGGCTGAGAATGTGGATAAATATTTATTTACAATGTTGGTAGGGATAATACAGCTGATTGAAACAGATGCAGAAACCTATAGCCAAACAATAGGCTATGCTTGGGGAGTTTTGTGGAGGAGTGGGAGGAAGGATATAAGGAACCCAAGGAGTAAAGGACACCACAAAAAGACATACAGAATAAACTGCCTGGTCCCATGGGGACCACCAACTGAAGAGCATGCACAGGCTGGGTCTAACCCATCCTATACATATGTAGCAGATGTGCAGCCTGGTCAACATGTGGGTCCTAACAATGGGAGTAGGGGCTGTCTCTGACTGTTGCCTGCCTTTGGATCCCTTTCTCCTGGCTGGACTGCCTTGTCAGGCCTCAATGGGAGAGAATACCTTTAGTCTTGCTAGTACTTGAGATGCCAGGGTGGGTTGGCACCCCTTGGGGGCCTTCCCTTCTCTAAGAAGAAGGCGAAGGGAGGTGGGGGGGCATAAGTGTGGGACTGGGAAGAAAGGAGGGAGGGAGCTGGGATCAGGCTGTAACGTGATTAAATGAACAAAGGAAAAAATAAAAAAAGAATAAATATTTAGAACGTAGGTAGGGATAATGCTGGCTTAGTTAAGTGTCAGTTGTAGATTCTCTAAGATCCATGACTTCACTATCCCTGGTTTGATGGGTAGGTTTTCAGTACCAGTCATGTCTTAAGTCCAATTAGAGATTGCTGCTTACTGCCAAGGTATGTACCCGCAGGTACTGTATGTGTAGGATTATCATTTCATGCTAGTTACTATTAGGGGTTCAGAGGTGTCATCTCTGGGTAGGACTGTTAGCTGCTTCTCTTCCTTTGGTAGCTTGTATGGTGCCTTCTGGGACTGTGAAAGAAGCATTCAAATCATTTCTAGCTTAGAGGCCTCTGGGCCCTTTGTATGAAGTGCATAGTGTCTTCAGCAATAGGGACTTATGGTCCACCTCTGGGGGGGCAACCAAGGGCAACAGCTATAGTACATACTATTTTGGAAGTCTATTGAACAAACTTGACCAACAGTTCAAAAGAGGACTTCCCTTGCCAAGGGGTTTTGTTAGATGTCTTAGGCCTTTGGGGGGGGGAGCATTTTTAGCCCAGATGAGAAAATTTCATTTAAACCATGTTTGTATATTTATAGACAGACTTATAAGTATTGCTTTTGGTTGTTTGGTTGGTTTGGCTTTATAGTTGTTTTAGGTAGATACATAGTAGTATGATTCCTTATGACTTTTTCAGACATTCTTACTGTTATTTTACCCTTCTGTCTCTTTCTTGTATTTAAGATAAACATTATTTTAGAGATCCAGTTAAGTTGGTTAAGCAAATCAAAGGACTGGAATGGAAGAATCAAATCCAGATTATTTATATGTCTGTCAGTCCAGCAGAGACTACAGTCCAGTTATTACAATAACAGTGGTTGGGAATAGAGAGTTGGCTCAGCAGTTAGGAGCACTTACTGTTCTTGCAAAAGACCTGAGTTTGATTCTCTGCATCCACATCCATCAGCTGAAAGCCACATGCACCTCTAGCTCTAGGGGGATCTGTTCCCTCTTCTGGCTGCCACTAGTACTGTACATACATGTTACACATAGAGACGCACACATATAAACATAAATTTAAAAAAGGAATCTCTAAGAAATAATGAGGTCAGCATGGATGTTGAATAAAAGGTAATGTTTACGTTTTCTGTCTAGCAATAAGTACTTTAGACTTTTACAGTTGTGACAGTAATCCTGTTACATAGTTACTATTGTTAGTGCTTTTACAGACGAAGAATAGTAGTTTATCCACAGTCACATAGCCTGCAAAGAAGCAGGTATGGAACTTTAAAAACTCACTATTTCCAGTTATGTTTCTTTTTTACAAGAGATGTTAGAAGATGTAATTGAGAAAAAAGATACTATTTGCAGTAGCAACAAAAAAATTGTAACATTTCTGAGACTATAACAACATATGTAAGACCTTCATAGAAAAAGTAATTGAAGGACATAAAAGGACATTCAATAAATGGAGAAAAACACTGTTCATAGTGTTAGGAGACTCAACATTGTAGTTCAAATAGTTTCTTTTCCTCTAAAAGAATCTTTAATTGAGTGGTAGAGTTAATGACATTTCAAAAGGTTTTTACCCTGCAACTTGACAAGTTGATTCCAGAGTAACTATGAAATAGTATAGAACTAAAACACAGGGAAGAATAAATGAAGGGATTTATCTTTACTGGAAAAAATTAATACTTATAGCAAATGAACTAACTAAAATCACTGTACATTTTTTCACAAAACAGAATTAGTTTTACAAATTAGTAGACATGGAAGTATTTAATTAAAGGTAATAGAATACTTGACAATATATATGAAAGCTATAAAATGTGAAGAGCTGACTTTTTATATGGGAAATCATACAATATGTTTATGACTTGGTGTAGCCAGTCTTTGCTCCTTTATGGGTTCTTTTTTCCCCTGCTCGTTATCCCCCTGCTTTTACACCCTATCACTAGATAAGAGAAAAGAAGGATGGGGGTGGGAGAGGAAAGATATCCCTGAATCTAATTTCTTTCTTCTTATTTCTTGTTTGCTTGTAGCTTGTCTTTGCTACTGTGAGTTCTTCCTTTTCCTACCCTGTCTTACCCTCTGTCACTAGATAGGGCAGAAAGAAGGATACAGGGGAGAGAGAGATAGAAAGATCCTTGAATCTGGTTTCTTTCCTTTTGTTTCTTCTTTGAGCATGACACTAACAAACCACAACCAAACCCTCTGAATGACCAACAACCACCAACCCTGCCTCTGAGGGCCCTTGCATTATACACACTCTGAAAAATTTCCAGAATGCCAAGTGTCTGACGAAACCACGCTTCTGTTAGAGCACAAGTCAAATCGTACTCAGCTGCTGCAAACGGTACAAAGCAGCCCACATCCCTACACCTGGAATTAAAATGAAAGCACATTTTTACAATATTTTTGTGCTTTTTAAAGAAACTAAAATTCCAGAATTGTTCCTACAACTTGGGGTAAACAAAAATGCCATAAAATAAAATATGTGCTATACCTAATGACATGCTTTAATTTGTACAACAACAACAACAACAAAAAAAAAAAACAAGCTATAGATGTTCAATTAACATTTGTTTTCAGATCATATAAAGAATTAATGCCTATCAGTAAGAAAAATACAATCAAACAAAAATTAAGTTATTTCATTAAAGAGGAAACTGAGTCACCAGTAAAGCTAAATGCTTACTAAACTAGCAATCACAAGAGTACATGTTAAAGTACAATACTGTATTCATGAGATTAATAAAAGAAATGAAATAGGTCTGCAGAATGGCCATATACATATGGAAGTTCAATATTAGTAAATTACCTAGGGACTGTCATTCTGGAGATGACTTTGGTAAACTTTAAGTAAGGTTGGGCAGCAGCATACTCTGCAGTCCGATGATTCTGAGCATGGCTGCCAGAGCAAGCCTCTCATTGTGCCAGGGAAGCACTTATTAAATAGCTTAGTGCAATGTTGATTAAAATTAATAAAAAATTCCAGCTGACACTAGGACACTAGAAGTAGAAATAGTTGTACATACTTAAAAGGAAAGATTCATGCAGCGAAACATTAATATACTTAACCACAAGAACCAGGGATAAATCTCAAAATATATAATGATATAGAAAGTTTGATGCAATGATTTCATTCCTAAAATTCTAAACATACAAAATGCACACCTGAATTGTTTGTGACTGTATACAAATCTAGTTTGAGGACAAAACACAGGTGAGGATGAAAAATACTAGATTTGAAACAAACGTTTCCTATGTAGAGAAAATTGGATTAAGAAGAGCCTACTGCTTGAACAATCAATAGTGTTTTATTGCCTAATTTAAAATAGGAAAAAAATGTATGTGGACAAGTAATGTAGCTAAATGCTAACCTTGGCAAATGTAGATGATGGGTACATGACTATTCATATTACTTTGTTTAACTTAGTGATTCTCAACCTTCAGTGTAATACAGTTTCTTCAATACAGTCCACATGTTGACGGCCAACCATAAAATCATTTTGTTTTAATATTTTTTTATTTTTAAATAATTTTATACATTCACTTGTATCCCAGCTGTAGCCCTCTCCCTCTTTCCCTCCCAAGCCTCCCCTCCCTCCCTTATCTCCTCCCTGCCCCCTTCTGAGTCCACTGAGAGGGGGTGTCCTCCTCTCTTTCCGTCTGGCCCTAGCTTATCAGATATCTTCAGGATGGTTGCAGTGTCCTTATCTGTGGCCTAGCAAGGCTGCTCCTCCCTCAGGTGGGGAGAGGAAGCGCTTGAGTTCATGTCAGAAACAATTCCTGACAGTATCCACGGGGAACCCACTTGGATACTGAGCTACCATGGGCTATGTCTGAGCAGGGGTTGTAGGTTATATCCATGCATGGTGCTTGGTTGGATAAACAGTCTCATAGAAGACTCCTGTGCTCAGATATATTTGGACCTTGTGGGGCTCCCTGTCCCCTCTAGGATATATAAATTCTTCCTTCCTTCATATGATTCCCTACACTCTACTGAAGGCTTGGTTATGAGTCTCAGCATCTGCTTTGATTCACTGCTAGGTAGAGTCTTTCAGGTGCCTTCTGTGGTAGACTACTTCCCTGTTACTTGATTTCTCCTATTTCCAATGTCCATCCCCTTTGTCTTTCTAGATGAGGATTGATTATCTTACTCCTGGACCTCTTTCTTGTTTATCTTCTTTAGGTGTACGTATGTTTATCCTATCTTATAGGCCTATATAAGTGAGTATATACCATGGGTGTCTTTCTGCTTTTGGGATACCTCACTCAGGATGATTTCTTTCTAGATCCCACCATTTGCCTGCAAAATTCATGATTTCCTTGTTTTTAATTGCTGAGTAGTATTCCATTGTGTAAAAGTACCACAATTTCTGTATCCATTCCTTCATTGATGGACATCTGGGTTGTTTCCAGGTTCTGGCTATTACAAATAAAGCTGCTACAAACATGGTTGAACAAATGTCCTTGTTGTGTACTTCAACATCTTTTGGATATATGCCTAGGAGTGCTATAGCTGGATCTTGAGGTAGCAGTATTCCTAATTGTCTGAGAAAGCAGCAGATTGATTTCCATAGTGGTTGTACCAGTTGACATTCCTACCAGCAATGGAGGAGGGTTCCCCTTTCTCCACAGCCTCTCCAGCATGCATTGTCTCTTGAGTTTTTGATCTTAGCCATTCTGATGGGTGTAAGGTGAAATCTCAGAGTCGTTTTGATTTGCATCTCTCTGATGGCTAGGGATGTTGAACTTCTTACGTGTTTTTCTGCCATTTTGTATTCTTCTACAGAGAATTCTCTGTTTAGCTCCATACCCCATTTTTTAATTGGGTTACTTGAATTATTGCCTTTTAACTTCTTTAGTTCTTTATATATTCTAGATATCAGCCCTCTGTCAGATGTTGGGTTGGTGAAGATCCTTTCCCAATCTGTAGGCTGTTGTTTTGTTCTAACGACAGTGTCTTTTGCTTTACAGAAGCTTTTTCGTTTCATGAGGTCCCATTTGTTGATTGTTGCTCTTAGGGCTTGTGCTGATGGTGTTCTGTTCAGGAAGTTGTCTCCTGCGCCAATGAGTTCGAGGGTCTTTCCTACTTTTTCTTCTAACCGATTTAGAGTATCTGGTTTTATATTGAGATCTTTGCTCCACTTGGACTTAAGTTTTGTGCAGGGTGATAATCCATCAATGTAATCCACCATATAAACAAACTGAAGGAGAAAAACCACATGGTCATCTCCCTAGATGCTGAAAAAGCATTTGACAAAATCTAACACCCATTCATGTTTAAAGTCTTGGAGAGATCAGGGATACAAGGCACATACCTAAACATAGTAAAGGCAATATACAGCAAGTCTATAGCCAACATCAAACTCAACGGAGAGAAACTTAAATCAATCCCACTGAAATCATGGACAAGGCTAGGCTGCCCATTGTCTCCTTATCTCTTCAACATAGTTCTTGAAGTCCTTGCTAGAGCAATAAGACAAGTAAGGGATATCAAGGGAATACAAATCAGAAAGGAAGAAGTCAAAGTTTCACTATTTGCAGATGATATGATAGTATACCTGAGTGACCCCAAAAACTCAACCAGAGAACTCCTTCAGCTGACAAACACCTTCAGCAAAGTGGCAGGATACAAAATTAACTCAAAAAAATCAGAAGCCCTCCTGTATACCCAGGACAAAAGGGCCGAGAACGAAATCAGGGAAACAACACCCTTCACAATATCCACTAATAACATAAAGTACCATGGGGTGACTCTAACCAAGCAGGTGAAAGACCTGTTTGAAAAAAAAATTTCAAGTCTCTGAAGAAAGAAATTGAAGAAGACATCAGAAGATGGAAAGATCTCCCGTGCTCATGGATTGGTAGGATTAACATAGTGAAAATGGCCATCCTGCCAAAAGCAATCTACAGATTCAGTGCAATTCCCATCAAAATATCAACACAATTCTTTACAGACCTTGAAAGAAAAATTCTCAACTTCATATGGAGAAACAAAAAACCCAGAATTTCCAAAACAGTCCTGTACAAAAACAGATCATCTGGAGGTATCTCCATCCCCGATCTCCAGTACTACAGAGCAATAGTAATAAAAACTGCTTGGTACTGGCATAGAAACAGAAAGATGGATCAATGGAACCGAATAGAAGACCCAGAAATAAACCCACACACCTATGAATACTTGATTTTTGACAAAGAAGCCAAAACCATTCAATGGAAAAAAGACAGCATCTTCAACAAATGGTGCTGGTCCAACTGGATGTCTACATGCAAAAAAAAAAAATGAAAATAAAATCATTTTTGTTGCTACTTTATAACTGTAATTTTGCTACTGTTACGAATTATACTTTAAATATCTGTGTTTTCTGATGGTCTTAGGTGACCCCTGTGAAAGGGTCATTCAACCCCCAAAGGGGTCATAACTCACAGATTGAAAACTACTGGTTGAAGTCTTCTATATAATATAACCAGTTATGTGTGAATTTTCAAAGTAAGTATCTACATTGAGTTCTAGAAACCTCTGTCAGTTCACTAGCTCCTGACTCTCCAATACCTTCATACCACAGATCCATATTTCTAGTTCGTTTGTTCTGAAGCTGGTCTCTGGACACCTAGTAAAAAACTAAGCAAACATTAGCCCATTAAACAGTTTGAGGTTAAAACAGCACAACACAAACAAGCCTTTCTAAGAAAAGACTTTAAAAAATAATATTGTATTAATTCATTGAGAATTTTATAATATGTATTTGATTACATTTACTCTTCTTTGCCCCAACTCCTCTCATATTCACCCTCTCCAACCCACCCAACTTGGAAGAGGTGGGTCAGGAATGGAAAGAAGAGTAGGAGGGGAAAGAAGAGGTCAGGGAAGGAGAAGGAAGGGGAAGAGGAGCAATGTCTCCTCCCACTGCCCTTCCTGCTTCTCTTTCTTCTTCTCCCCATTGATTCCAGTTTATGTTACCAAACTAAGAGTTTCAGTGAGGTTACCCTATAATGTGTAAACTTACCCAATGTGTAAACAATACCCAAACTTCATATGCTAGCAAAGTACCAGGAAGGCTTATTTCTCTTTGAATTGTTGGCCAAAGAGGTCCCATAGATTTTTCCCCTCCGCAGCTTAATTAAAAGCTATTGCCAATATTCTTGGCTACCTTTCAGCATTTGATGATAAGAGCCTGTTGCTGAAAACATCATGTTAGTTACCAAACACCCCCAAAATGGGTCAGAAATGTCACATTCTTCCCCCACAAAGCTTGAGGATTATCATAGAAGAGGGGGCAGAAAGTTTGTAAGAGCCAAAGTTGGTGGGAAACTTCAAGGAAACAGTGTTTTCTGGACACTAGGGTAGCTGCACATATGAAGCTACATCACTTGCAACAGTGCACACAAGATCCATACAAGCTCAAGCCAGACAGAAACCTAGCGTGGAGCATGGTGGGGAGGAAGGTATGAAACCCCACCCCTGTCTGAAGCAGCACTGGCATTCGATAGCCACTGGGAGAGGGGGTGTAACTCTGGTATGTTGATCATTCTCCCGGGCATGCTTTAAATTTTGTTTTTTAGGTTTTCTTTTAAAGACAGAATTTTATCTTAGCTTATCAAGACAGTTTAGTAATGCTCAAGATAAAATTCTTACTGTGTGATCCATGGTGTGTAAGATATTGCTATACTTAATAAAAGCAAACTTAAAGAAATTCAAATAATAATTAAAATCTTTATATAAAAATATTTAAAGTACTCAGTAAAGACTTAGAATGCTTGTCATAAAAAGGCTGTTTTAAGACATTCTAAATAATATGAGTAGTTGCCTGTGTTTATATTTGCCACTGTTGAATGTCTACCAAATGATTATCTAATCTGTATTTGAGAACAAAGTAATAGGTAGGCTTTTGAATACAAGTGTGAAATACCACTGGATTTCAAATATTGCAAGCTTTATATATATATTTATAAGTTTATCAATTCATTAGTTTAGTCATGGCAATCTCCACAGAGTTTATCTACCAAAAAATATCTTGTGTTTTGAATGCTTAACTTTCCGATTTTGTTATAAATGTTACAAGTGATGGATGTTTAAATAAACTTAATGCTGAAGCCATTTTCTACATTCAAACCAGCTTGTTTTACACCCTCAGAAGTTATGATGAGCCCAGAATTGTGTGGTTAGTCTAAAAGATAAATGAGAACTGATTCAGGGAACTCTAGGTGAAATATGAGAACACATCTGTTTTGAGACTGCTTGAAGCTTTTGTCAAGTAATTAAAGACCTCAGTGCCCCACCTCTATGTCAGTGTTCACTTTGCTCTATAGAAATGGCCGTTGTTAGTATCTTCCCATAAACTGGTAATTGGTATCATAAAGATTTACCTTGGCAAGACTAAGTTGTACTGTTGAAGCTTGTAACTACCAGGAAGACAGGTCTGGTAGGTTTGCCTGGTGTATAAAAAGATTGCAGATAGAAAATCTATAATGGCTAAGTAATATGGAAGGACTTAGTATTGTGACCCATGTTGTATTTTAAATTTTGGAATAGGAAATTTGCATATAAAATATGATTTGCTTTAGTGGATTCATTTTATACTTCTTACACATTTTATTATTGTCTCTAATGTAGCATGTTTTGTGAACTTTGACCCTTACAGCCTCCCTTCTACTGTATTGCTGTTTCTCCTCAGGAGTGAGTTTTTTTAGCACTTAGTCATCTACAACCATACTGTACATTCCTCAGCAGCAGAATTCTAGTGGAGTTAAGAGTGCTCTGGTTTTGCTCCCAAGGGAGTAACTGGTAACATTGGACAGAGATGGGAGACATTTCTTGAGTTCCTTTTAGCCATTTTAATATGTAAGAAATGAGGAAAAAACTAATATGAATGAACAATTTAGAATTGTTGCTAGAGCATCGAATTTGAGTATAATTAATTTGAACATTTTTATTAGTTAACTAATTCATGTGTTGTTACCATAATGAATATTTATTATTTGAGGCCTTGTGGTGGGATATAAATTTTCAAGAAGGAAATCTGCCACCCCATACTCCCATTCTTAGGACTGGACATCATGTTGTAAAATATCAGTTATGGTCCTGAAAAGGTAGCAGGAACAAGGTGGCTGCACAGTAGAAGCCAGGAGGACGCACATACCAACAGTATTTCCCAGCACTCTCAAGTGGGGCTTAGAATTGCTAGTGACAGTTTCTGATGTCTTAATTTTGTGTTCTGTTGCAGTCTTAGTCACTTAGGCCTTATGTCAATGTTTTAGAAAAAAAAAAAATGAATGTGTACATTCTTCACCCTAACTAGGAAAAAAGGCACATTAATAAACTAACAAGCAGGGCTAAAGTAGCCCAGTGCTGTGGAAAGCCCAGTTGAACAAAGACTATACTCCAAATAATGGGGTTTATTGTGATTGAGAGTTTGGTTAAAGAATCATAACTGTAAATTCATCCCATTATCAACTCTTTATAATGTATACTGTATAATTAATTCCCATGATGATTCTAGGTTTCATGTTTCTAAGTAATAAAAAAAAAAACCAAGAGTATTTGTTCTTTTCTGCTCTTGAGTAGCTCAGTTCAACACAAACAATAATAAAAATGAAGCTTAAAAGAACTAATTCTATGTATATATGCATATATGTATGAATTTGTGAAGTGTTGGTGAAAGATACATACATTCCTCATTGTTTTTATATGATAAACTTCTGTATCTTAGTTTACAAAATCTATTTTGAAGCTTATGATGTGCTAGTAAATAATCTTAAAAAAAAAGAAAGAAAGAATAGGCTGGGTATGGCAGTGCATACCTGCAATCCCAGTACTTGGGAGGTGGAGGCAGATGAATCTCTGAGTTTAAGGCTACCTGGTCTACACAGCAAGTTTGAGGCCAACCAGGGCTACATAGCCATACCCTGTCTCAAAAACAAAAAACAAACAAACAAACAAACAAAAAACAAAAAAAAAACAACCAAAAAAACACACACAGAACAAAAACCGAACAAATAAAGAATGTATGGATGTAAAATGATTTATTTAGCCAACTCGTTATTGGTGTATTTTTGGCTTTAGTGTATATACTACATGGTTTGTTTTTGGTGGTTGTTTTTTTTTTTTTTTTTTTATGTAGTCACTTCTTTTAAATTGCTTAAATTAGTGTATTTTCATGGCACAAAGCCATACATGGCCTGCCATTTGTAATCACATTGCATACTGTCCCCTACTAGCTCTCTTTGATTCATATTTCTTGGAGCAGTTCTCCCTGACCATCCTGTCTGTTGGAGGTACTTTGCTCTCAAGTCATGTTTACTTTGTCCTATCTATTTCCTTATTAGCCAATAAAAAAAAAATCTGGCTTCCCTTGTTGTCTTCATTTAGATAGTATGATACAGTCCTAAGAGCTTGGGTGTTAGAACCAGGGAGGGAGTGTGGGGTTGGGGAGGGAATGAGGGAGCGGGATACAGCTGGGACACAGAGTTAACAAAATGTAACTAAAAATAAAAAAAAAAAAAAAGAAAATGGCTTGGTTTTGAATTCTGATTATTTAACCCTAGCATGTTGAGTTTCTATCTTGTGCTTCACTGTTCTCATTTAAAATTAGAGCTAAAAGGCTGACTATATGACACTTGCCTCATAAGCCTTTTAACCCAAATTTATTAAAAAAAAAAAAAAGCCAGGTGTTGTGGTACATGTTTGGAATCTGGAGTCCCAGCATTCCTACAGAGAGAGACTAGAGAATCACCTGGAATCTCCTGGACTGTCTAGCCTGGAGTACAGATATGGCAAAAAAACAAAACAAAAACAAAACAAAAAACAGTAAGAGAGACTGCCTCAAAAATTAGAGAACTGACTCCCAAAAATTGTCCTCTGTCTTTCATACATGGCTTCTACACATGTGTATACACAATAGTAAACATAAATTAATTAATCAAGTTATTAGCAGCTAGGGGGCCGAGTCCTCATGTTTAATGCCATTATAGAGTGCTCCTTTTGGTAAAGAGGAAGAAAGATGGATTCTTTCTCCAGTTGTACCCCATGAATTACAAATTCTGTGAACATTTCTCATCATTAAGAAAAATATTTTAGCCAGTCCTGTTTGTGCAGTCGTATCTCAACTAGTTGAGAAATTAAGGCAAGAGGATCGTAAGTTCAAGGCCTGCCTGGGATACAAAACAAGTTCAAAGTTGTCCATGCAACTTCGTGAGACCTGTCTTAGTGTGAACAATATAGAGGCCAAGGATGGCTTTTTGGTAGAATGTTGCTGAGCATGCACAAAGCTCTAGTTTCTATCTCTAGTACTAAAAAAGAAAAAGAAAAGAATTTTTCAGAACTGACTAGAAATGGAAACCATGTTTACACTCCTTTGGGCCTTTCTTAACTGTGAAGACCTCTAAAGCAATCCACTGAATCCAAATTTGTTCTTTCATTCTTTGAGATGTTAGCTGGTTTGCCAGGTGGGCTTGAGTAAAAGGAAGTGTAGAGTACAGTATATATAATTGCTCCCAATCCCATCAGATGGGATCACAGTCTAGTGAGAACAGAGTGCACCAACATCTACAGCTGCCTACAACTATAAAGTATGTTTATAACAGGTTACCTTGAAGTTAGACTCTCAAGGTTGGTTTCTTTTTGTGCTGAAGTGTAATTCCTTGACACAACTAAGGTATTTATTTACTTTTATTTCTTAGTGTCTAAAAAGCACGGCAAGCTCATTACTTTCTTACGAACATTCATGAAGTCTCGCCCAACAAAACAGAAGCTAAAGCAGCGGGGAATCTTGAAAGAGAGAGTGTTTGGTTGTGACCTTGGAGAGCACCTTCTGAATTCTGGGTTTGAAGGTAAAAACAAACTGTTATTATTGGTTCCTGCCATGTTTGTATTGGTTTTCTGTCCTCAGTCACTGGGCAGATGTGGTGAATGGAGTGTGCTGTGGTTCATTTCAGCAGCTGGTGCTGAGCTTCAGCAACTCACCTCAGCCCTGGGTGGAGTGCCTTGCCAAAAGTGTTCTGATCATGTAGGAGGAGCTGGTGGGCACAGAGGGCCTTGTTGCTTTGGGGGCTGTGTTACATCTGTCTAGGTACCTTGTCCGGCCAACTTACCTGTTCATGTCCTAAAATATTTATTTCCAATTCTTTGTGGGGAGAGGGTGGCAGGTTTTATTTTTGAAATTGTAAAATACTGAAACCACCCATGTAGATTTTGTACCTAAAATTTACATCCCTTTCTCCTTAAATTCTGGGTAAAGAATTTAGTGGTTAGATGGATGGTTGGAGGGAAGGATAGGAGTTTAAAGTTTTGTTGGCTGAAATTTTAAAAAATGTGTTTTTTAGTATCTAGATTATTTGTATTTCATTTAATAAGTATGTAGGATATCTTTTAAGATTTGAGACTTTATCCATAGTTTATACTGTATATATCTACAGTTATACCGTGAATATATATTTCATATAGTGTTTTAACATCTAAAACATTAATTGTATATTTTAAGTTTAAAACAACTAGGACAATCATGAAGAAAAATATTTAGATATTTTATATATAACTGTGAGAGGAAATGAGAAATATATATATATATAAAAATAAAGATGTATTATGTATAATTATTTTCCTTACATTCATTCTGCTTTTATTTAGACTTTAAAAATAAATAACAACTATAAACTATAGTTGTGTGCCACATAATGCTGTATTGGCAGTGATTGATTGTACATATGATAGTAGTCCCATAAAATTGTAAGGTAGCAGAAAAATTCCTGTTACCCAGTGAGATGGTAGGCTTCAGAAAACTTAGTACAGGCTGGAGAGCCCAGGTTCTGAGTTTAGTCTTCAACATCACTCACTGCCTCCCCAAAAAAAATTCCAGGCCAGCAAATCAGTATGTATTTATAATGACATTGGTGCTGATGATTGTATAAAAGTATAAACTATAACGTTATCATTGCATATCTAGTTTTTGTTCTTGAGACAGAGGCTTTGTATGAGCCCTGGCTGGCCTGCAACTCCCTATGTAGTCCTGGATGGCTGCAAAAATCTTCCTGCCTTTGCTCCTGTATACTGAGATTGTAGGTGTAACCAGCAGGCCTGACTGCACATAATTCCTGATAACTGTAATGAGTGATAATGTTACTAGTTTATATATTAACTGTACTATTTAAATAAGCATATTTTTATTATACAGAATGTTTCATTATGATATTTCTACACTCGTTATTTTAGAGTACATTACTCATATTTAAAAGTTACTGTAAAAGAGTATGTTGTAGGTACATAATTCCTGATAACTGTAATGAGTGATAATGTTACTAGTTTATATATTAACTGTACTATTTAAAGAAGCATATTTTTATTATAGGGTATGTTTCATTATGATATTTCTACACTCGTTATTTTAGAGTACGTTACTTCTATTTAAAAGTTACTGTAAAAGAGTATACTATAGCTGGGCGTGGGCACAGTGGCACACACCTGTAATCCCAGCACTCAGGGAGGCAGAGGCAGGCAGATCTCTGAGTTTGAGGCCAGCCTGGTCTACATAGCAATTCTAGGACAGCCAGGGCTACACAGAGAAACCCTGTCTCGGGGAAAAAAAAATGGAAGAAGGAAGGAAATAAGAGTGTGCTATGCTGTGATGGTGGCAGCAGATCACATATATCTTGCATTCATTGTGTCTCTTGACTGTATTTTTTTCTCCTACATTTAACTTTAATCTCATGTTGTGTTTTTCATTGTGGCCTCTAATGTTAGCTACACTAACATTAAGAAGAGGCCACGTTGTTTAATCTGGAAACAGTATCGAAGGTGACTAAGGACTGTGCAGGGAAAAGGTAGTCAGTGATGGTCCTTCCCTCCTTCTAGGCATGCATTCTATTAGCTCTAATCATGAAGAAAGAAAAAGAAGCGATGGTGGCTGTCAGAGTTGTGCATTATTAGAGACTCAAAACTGATCAAAGTGTTAAGAATAAGTGACTACTGGATGCTCAGTTTTAAGTAGAACATAACACTCTAAGGCTCAGGGAACATCACTGACTAGGAGGCAGAAAGACTGCAAGAGGCAGAGGATCAGAAGGAGTGCTTTGAAACAGTCCTGTCTGGGAATGTCATGGCTGTTGCACCCATGAACTCACAACAGCAGCAACTATCTGTGCAAGATCTTATTAGCATTCTGTCTCTAATGGGGAGGGTCTCATAAGACCACCCCTTCCTGGGGAGCTAGAGGCAGTTTCTCGGAGAGGCAGTGTCATACTCCTTAACGGTATAGACACTGGTATAACTCCCATCCATGCTCATGTAGACAACCCTAGATAAATGCAGAGAGCTACAAGCATACGCATTCAGATGTGTGCATGCACGTGTACACACACACACACACACACACACGAAAGTAGGAAAGGAATGGTTGAGAAGAAGAGATTAAGCGAGAGAAGGAAACTGGGGAGAATATGACAAAGTAAAGCGAAAGGGGAGAGGAAAGAGAAATTATGAAAGAATAAATCAGTTTTAGAAAGAGAGCTCTGCATTATTAGGAATGAGGCTGACAGAAATTGGCTGTCTGATGAGTGAGTGTTCATTGCTAACTTGTGCCCAGACTGATAGAGTTCTGTCACTGACACACTCTTAGCTACCAGGGCCTTGCTTGGGCGGCACCAGAGCATGGCACTAGAAGGTGAGTAAGAGGAGTGCTCCTGCTTCACAAGATTTGCCAAGGGTGGGAGGGTTGTGAAAGCAGCATGGCTGAGGTGGGGCTGGCAAACGCCCTAACCTGGGGGGTGGGTGAGGGCAACACTCAGTCAGAGGATGTTCTTGAGGAACGCAAGAATTTGGAGTAATTGGAACCAGATCAGAAGTACACAGTTAAAGAAAAGACAAGAGTGAGGAAGCTGTGGAAGAAAAGGAGTCCCAGAATCCATGATGAGACTATTCCAGCAGCTTCCATAGAACTAAGCAAGCTCAGTTTACCCCAATGCCAAAAAGTGGTCTGTAACAGGAAGGATTCTCTTGTAGATCTATAGCAGAAGAGCAGCCAAGCCAGCAACCATGGATACCTGGAGAGGGAAAGGAGCAATTGTGTCAGGGCCTCAGAGTGATCCCAGAAGGACTGGTCACTTCCATTAGGGCAAGATGGGGAACTGCAGACTGTGATACTGAAAATCCAGACCCGGTTAGAATGGACGAACATGCGTATGTCTTTATTTCTAAGAAAAAAGGATAAAATGTAAAATAATTAGAAAAATGGGAAGAAAATAGAGAGTAAGTAAGATAATTCATAGCACATTGTGGTTTTAGATGTGATTGCAAATGAGTCAAAATACAGGGAAAAACCTTATAAAATAAAAGTTTATAGTAGCTAAGATTAATTTAGTAAAATAAATATTTTTATGAGTTTAGTGCAGCTTGTGCAGGTTTCTAGACACAGAGGTGCATAGCACTGCCCTGAGCCCAAGCATGTCGTCATCCAACACAGCTTCTAGTTCATAGTAAGTGTGCTAAACAGGTGTGCTATATTTTTCATTTTATACTATACTTTTCTCTACAATAGTTATGTTTAGATGTTTACAGATACAAATATTCCCCACTGGGCTGTGATTAACTACAGTATTTAGAACAGTAAGACGCTGCTCAGGTTTGTATCCCTGGAGCAAGATTGTACAACCTAGATATAAAGTGGCTACATTGTTAGGTATGTGTGAATATACACTCTGATGTTGGCACAGTGAAATCTAAGGCTATCTGATCATATGTCCCTGTCATTAAACAGTGTGACTTTAGGCATTTGTGGCACTTTTTTTCTGAGAGGCTCATATCATAGTGATATTTTGCTATGCAGTTTATTCTCTGAATTTTATTGCTAGTGATGATCAGATTTACAGAGTAATCCTGTTATACTTTCTACTTTTCAGCACCTCCCTGTTGGGGTGAATGACAACCCTGACCTGTTTTTCTTACAGAGTGTTGTAAGAAATCACATAGGAGCCTGACAAGCCAGTTTTCTGTTAATTTTTTTCATTTGTTGTCCCAGTGCCAGGGTTTACTTGGGATAATTTGACAGAGCTTAAGCTCTCACTGTTTAACAAAATGAGAGTTCACTAAAGTATAGATATTTATAGAACTGGTGCTTTTAAAACTGCCAACAGTATCTTCTGTGCAACTATTATACTGATTTTATTATTTATTTGGACATCCTTAACTGTAGAGTTGGGTTATTTTCTTGTTTTTATGTCTCTTACCTTTGTATAACCTTGCTTGGTGCAATCATTAATAAGAACGTGCTTGAGCTTCCAGCATTACCTCAGCAGGTTTCAGTTGAATCCTACAAGTTTGTATTTTGCCTCCCTCCCTTCTTTCTCCTGAATTAGTGGAAGACAGCTGCCAACATAACATTTAAAAAGTTTTCCTACAGTATTCATAAATTCTCTGGTTATAAAATCTGGCGAGGTAGAACGGACTTTTCAGGTATTTAAGTTTTTTTGTTGTTATTGTTTTTCATGAAGGCTTGTTTTAGTTCTTGTACACACTTAAAATAGGATTTCCTTAAAAGTTTGAAGTGAAATTGCTAATAAAAATAGTGAGGACTTTGTAGGAAATAGGTAAAAATATTTTTGATATAAAACAAAAGTATTAGGGCTGGAGATGTAGCTCAGTTGGTAGAGTGTTAGCCAAGTAGACACATTGCTCTAGGTTTCATCTCTAGTACTTTGGAAATGAGCATGGTATTGTACACTTGTAGTCCCAGTCCTTGGGAGACAGAGCAAGGAAATCAGAGATTTAAATCATCCATCCATGAATTTAAGGCCAGCCTTAGCTATATGAGACCCTGTGAAAAAGAAGGAAAAAAAAGTATTTTTAAAATCTACAGAGAGGAAACTGTTGGCTCCAAACATCACTGTGTTTGAAGTTACTTGTCTCCTTTAGCAAAAGCTCTTATTTTAAACTATTGTGATTTTATGACTAAGCATAGTAGAAAAAAGCATATGGAATTACTCCTAATTTGATCCCTCAAGTTGGTATATTTTCTTAACCTAGAACCGTAGTGTTTGTTCTGAGTGCACTGTACTGTTGTGACAGTACCCAGAAGCCATCTCCCTGAAGTCAGCAGTACTTTTAATCCTTGCCTACAATGTCTGCCTGGTCTCCACAGGGTTACTGGGAGAATGAGTGAATACAGAGGACAAACATGAAACCAAACTGTTGAGTAAAACGGAGGATCAGTAGTCGTTGTACTATCTTTATCCTACTTCTTTTAGCAGTGATTCTAAACTTAAGAATTGTCACTTCTAGCTTAAATGTTGTCTTATTCTGTTCTTGTAGGTTCATACGAAAAAATTAAGTGTTGAAGTAAACCAGAATTGTATTTAGAATATTTGTGGTTAGTTCTTAAAGTTATCTTATTTTAGAGGGATCACTTTGAAAGTACCTATGGTTATATTTCAATTAGGTCATTGTTTTGTATGCAGTTGGCTGGTTTGTTAAAGGTGGGTTGGGGGATATCTAATAAAGTTTCTCTACTTGTTTGGGAAAATATGAACATATATTAACTTACTATGATATGAAATAAGAGTTTAGTGAGTGTTACCTATACTTTTTGGTCACTTGTTTTTAAGAAATAATGTATGCCTAGAGAGTGATAATAAAGAAATGATATCCTCTCTGCTTGAAATGATTTCTTCCAAGGCTAGTCCTGTGTATATGGGTGACCCTGCTTGCCCAATGAGAAGTACTCTTTCTCTCTCTCTTCTTTCTGTGTGTGTGTGTGTGTGTGTGTGTGTGTGTGTGTGTGTGTGTGAGAGAGAGAGAGAGAGAGAGAGAGATGGTGCATATGCATGCTGAGGCTAGAGGTCAATGTTGGATGTACTTTTCATTAGTCTTCACTTAAGTTTTTGAAACAGTTTCTCTTTTTATTTTTTAATTAAATTTATTTATTTTTATTAATTACAGTTTATTCATTTTGTATCCCCCCCATAAGGCCCTTCCTCCTCCCCTCCCAGTCCCACCCTCCCTCCCTTCCCCTTCTTCACACATGCCCCTCCCCAAGTCCGCTAATGTGGGAGGTCCTCCTCTCCTTCCTTCCGATCTTGTCACATCAGGAATGGCTGCATTGTCACCTTCTGTGGCCTGGTAAGGCTGCTCCCCCATTAGGGGGAGGTGATCAAAGAACAGGTCAATCAGATTTTGTCAGAGGCAGTCCCTCTTCCCATTACTATGTAACCCACTTGGACACTAAGCTGCCATGGACTACATCTGTGCAGGGGTTCTAGGTTATCTCCATGCCTGGTACTTGGTTGGAGTATGAGTCTCTGGGAAGACCCCTGTGTTCAAATTTTCTGGTTGTGTTGCTCTCTTGTGGAGTTCCTGTCCTCTCCAGATCTTACTATTTCCCACCTCTTACATAAGTTTCCCTGAATGTTGCCCAACAGTTGGCCATAAGTCTGCTTTGATAGTCTGCAGGGTAGAGCCTTTGAGAGGACCTCTGTGGCAGATTCCTAGCTTGTTTCCTGTTTTCTTCTTCTGCTTCTGCTGCTGCTGCTTCTTCTTCCTTCTGCTTCCTTCTTCTGCTTCCTTCTTCTGCTTCCTCCTTCTGCTTCCTCCTTCTGCTTCCTCCTCCTGCTTCCTCCTCCTGCTTCCTCCTCCTGCTTCC